>NW_006408878.1:1361263-1393163 GCF_000296735.1 Chrysochloris asiatica
GAAGCAACAGTGAAGAGATCAGACGACGTATTGCATTAGGCAAATCTGCTGCACAGGAACTTTTTAAAGTATTGAAGAGCAGAAATGTCAGCTTGAGGACTAAGGTGCGCCTGACCCAAGCCATGGTATTTTCAGTAACCTCATACGGATGTAAAAGCTGGACAGTGAATAAAGAAGACCATAGAAGAATTAAAGCCAAAGTTCCATGGGCTGCCAAAAGAACCAACAGATCCATTTTGGAAGAAGTGCAGCCAGAGTGCTCCTTAGAGGCCAAGATGGCCAAACTTTGTCTCTTATACCTCGGACATATTGTCAGGAAGGACCAGTTGCTGGAGGAGGATATCATGTTTGGTAAGGTGGAGGGTTACAGAAAAATAGGAAGACCCCCCCAACGAGATGGATTGGTCATGTGGCAGCATCGATGGACTCAAGTGTGGCAACAGCAATGAGGTTGGCCCAGGATCGGGCAGTGTTTCATTCTACTCTGCATAATGTTGCTATGGGTCGGTACCATCTTGATGGCACTTAACAACAACAACATGGGCAAAATGTAGTCCTGGTATGGCATTGCAGGATAACGGCCTAGACCACAAGGTTGATTGGAATTGCAATGTCAGCAGTTTAAATTCACCAGCTCTTCCTTGGGAACCCTATGTAGTGTCACTATGAGTCAGAGTCAACTTAACAGCACTTAACAACAACAAATGGGCAAGATAATGAATGATGCAGAATGTATAAAAATAAGATGGAAGTAATACATAGTCACTGTAACAAAAAGAAATGGTAAATGTTCAACTATTTCAAGAGGTAGCATATGATCGAGAGCTAATGATACTGAAGCAAGAAGTCCAAGGTGCATTGAAGGAATTGTCAAAGAACAAAACACTGGGAATTGAAGGGATATAAACTGAAATCTTTCAACAAGTGATGCACTACTGGAGGCACTCACTCATCTATGCCAAGAAATTTGGAAGACAACCATCTAGCCAACTGCCTGGAAGAGATCCATATTTGCTCCCATCCCAAGGGGGTGGGGTGTTAACCAAATGAAATATGGAAACCATCAGACAATATCATTAATATCCCATGCAAGCAAAATTTTGCTAAAAAGAGTTTAAAAATTACTTCAACCATACATTGACAGAGAACTTTTAGAGGCTCAAGCTGGATGCAGAAGATGATATGGAATGAGGGATAGCGTTGCTGACATCATATGCATCTTGTCTGAGAGCAGACAATACCAGAAACATACTTAACTGTGCTTTATTGATTCCACAAAATCTTTTGATTGTGTGCATAATGGCAACTATGGACAGCACTGTGAAGAATAAGTTTTCCAGAACAGTTAATTGTGCACACGAGGAGCATGTACATTGACAAAGAGGCAGTAGTTACAACAGAACAAGGGAACACTGGAAAGTTAAAAATCAGGAAATATGTGCACCAAGGTTATATTTTTCCACCATACCTATTCAATCTGCATGCTGAACAAATAATTTGAGAAGCTGGATTATATGAAGAAAAATATGGTATCAGAATTCGAGGAAGACTCATTAACAACCTGCAATATGCAGATGATATAGGCTTGCTTACTGAAAGTGAAGAGGACTCAAAATTCTTACAGCATTCGTTATTGGTTGCATCTCAGTGAAACACAAGCAAAAATCCTTACCACTCAACCAATAAGCATCAAGATAAATGGAGAAAAGACTGAAGTTGTCAAAGACTTCATTCTGCTCGAATGAACTATCAACACTCATGGAAGCAGCAGTCAAGAAATCAAACAACATATTGCATTAGGCAAATCTGCTGCATAAAACCTTCTGAAAGTGTTGAAGAGCAAAGATGTCAGTTTGAGGACTAAGGTACATCTGATGCAAACCATGGGCATTTTCAATAACTTCATATACATATGAAAGTTGGATAGTGAATAAGGAAGACCGTAGAAAATTTGATGCATTTGAATTATGATGTTGGAAGAGAATATTAAAAATATTCCAGACTGGCAAGAGAGCAAACAAATCTGTGTTGGAAAAAGTACAGCCAGAATGCTCTTTGGAAGCCTGAGTGGGCAGACTTTGTCTCTCCTATTTTGCACAGGAAGGATCAATCCCTGGAGAAGGAGATCATGTTTATTAATGTGTGCGGTTGGAAAAAAAAAAAGAGGAAGAGAGGATTGGCACAATGGCAGGAGCACTGGGCTCAGATGTAGCAATGATTGTGCGTTTGGCACAGAATTAGGCAATGTTTTCTTCTGCTGTGCATAGGGTCACTATGAGCCGGTACCAACTCAATGGCACCTAACAACAACAAAGCTTCTGTGTGTTAGTACTCAAAGCAATCTTTCTGAGGAACACAATTCAGTCAACAATGATGGTGATGATAATGGAACATACAATTGTCAGCTGGATATTTTCACTTGTATGTTCACAAGGTAACTCTACTGAATTGATCATTTTGTTCACCTAATGTGGTAAGTGATGTCATTATGCACCCATGCAGATGGATGAGAACATAGTCATCCTTTTTCATTTGACTGCTAGCAATGGATAAAGTTGGCCTATTAATATCATCTGTATTCCTTCTGCAATTCTAGCTTATGACTTTAGCACCTTTCCTTCTTGCTCTAGCCTTAATTCGTACCAGAGGAATATTTCTTGAACACATATTTAATTATGGTCCTCTTTAGCTTAAAGTCTTCTTTAAAAAAAGGACAATTAGGAAATAATGTAATAAAGTACTATGGAAAAAAATCTTTCAAATGGAAAAAAATCTTTTAAATCTTTCAAATGGAAAAAAAATGTCTTTCAAAGTGGATGCTCTTAATAATATTATCTCTGTTGTTAAGTGCTATCGAGTCAGTTGTGACTCATAGGGATCCTGTCTAGGATTTCCAAGGAGTAGCTGGTGGGTTGAACTGTCAAACTTGTGATTAGCAGTCCAGTGCTGATCTTACAATGCTACACCAAAAGTCCATAAGTGAATGCTCTCAGAAACATTATCCTAGAATATAAAAAGATTCTTTGTATTGTTCTTACCCTAATATTAAGTAACAGTATGAAGGGAATAGAACAGGCTAAGAAAACAAAGAGGAAAATAAATATATACATAATAATTGTTACTATAGGATAAGCAATGACTGCTAACCACAAAATCTGCATTTCAAATCTACCATTTGGTTCTTTAGAAACACTACATAGGGTCTTTATGAAGAACAGATTCTATGACACTTAACAACAACAACGATTGTTATATACACTGATGTTTCAATACACATATGTATACAACACACACAAAACCCAAAATGCTGAAAAGAAGTTTTCAGGCTAATATTTTTGTTACACCATGTTTATTAGTCAATGTAATAACAGAGAACCCAATTTACACGGAAATGAGAAGTTAAGAAGCTATTCTAGCCATCCTTGAAGGAGGGGGTACTTTCCGAGGGAGAAACAAGCAAAAGTGGGACTATGGGAGAGCTGCTGTTGTCTCAAATGTTATTTTGGATTTTGTTTGTTGGCAAGAGAAATATCAAGTACAAAGGTGTGGATTTAGAAGATACATGGAGATAAAACAGGGCCTCTAAAAAATATGTGGAAAAATGCTATCACTTTTTAGTTCCATCTTGCCAAGAACTTTTGAAGTCCACCAGTACACTTAACAAGAGGTAAAAAATCCATGGTAGAAAAAAAAAAAAAGCAATTTATGAAAAGCAGAAAAAAAACTTAGTCAAGTTTGCAAGGTTCTAAAGATGAAGAGTAAAAACTGGCAATTTTGTAATAACACACACACACACCTACCAGTGTTTGAAAGATTTCATGGAATTGATGAATACAGAAATCATTTGAGATTGGAAAATCAGAGATGGAAAGATTGTTGTAGTATTAGATTTAAAAAAAGAAAAAGAAGTTCATTAGCCTTCTTAATGTCTCTTAAGAGGTCATAGTTTGAAGTGTTATTTTTCACCTTTTTCAAATGAGTTGAGAAAACCAGTTTAGTTAAACTAATGCAATTAATTAGTGGGGACCTGGAATGGAATAATTCTATGCATTCACATCAAAACATTGCCTTTGTTGTTTTTAATGTTATTGCACAAGTAACATGTCTAAATAATACTGCACATTTCATCTGTAGACCACTATTGAACAACTGTTTATGTCTCAGCTAATATTTCAGCCTTATTCCTACCCAAATGAGATTTCAACATTTTAAATTCGGAGTCCAGGTATTACAGTTTCCTTAAGTATATTTTTCACAAGAGATGGTAAGGTTATTGTAGTATTAGGTTTAAAAAAAAAAAAAATCTAAGGAAAAAGACAGTTCATTAGTCTTTTTGATGTCTCATAAGAAAAAAACAATTTGAAATGTTTTTCACCTTTTCAAATGAATTGAGAAAACCAATTTAGCTAAATTAACACAATTTGTTAGTGGGGGCCTGGAATAGAATAATTCTACCTATGCTTTCACATCAAAAAGACTTTGCTATACTTAATCTTACTGCATTAAGGTCTCTTGTGGCACTGTGGGATAAAGTACTGGCTCACAAGATCGGTTTGAATTTCAAAGTCGGCAGTTCAAACTCACCAGTTGCTCCTTGGAAACCCTATACAAGGTTGCTATGCATTGAAACCAACTTGGCTGCACTTAACAACAACAAATGTCGTTGCACAAGTAATTTGTCTAAACAACACTGCAAATTTCATCTGTAGACAACTATCTTAAAATTGTTTGTCTCAACTAATATTTCAACCTTTCCCCCACCCAAACAAGTTTCAATTTAGAATGACACTAGGAAGCACACTGAATCTTCAATATTTTTCCTTAGGGGTCCAGATACTTAAAGGTTCTTTAAGCATATTTTTCAGAAATATTTCCATTTGAACATTATTTTATCTAATAACATTAATTGGGTGAGATGATAAATTGCATCATGTCTCCTAACGAAATCTCTATTAAGTTAATCTCTTCCTTTCCAACCTTTCTTTCACAGCCTTAGTTTCACAAGACCGTCATTTATTTCCTATCTGGAGTTCTGCAATAAACACCTAAATTGCACCTCCAATTTCGTCCCACTCTATATCCACATGTCTGCCAGGTAAGTTTTTAGAAATTCAAAGCAAACTGCATAATTTCCCTGCTTATATCTATTAGTACCTCTCTAACATCTTCAGAGGAAATTTGGGAAATGGTTGGCAAAGATTATCTCCCATTTTCCTTGCCAATTCCATTTATACATACTGGACTCCATGTATGTTGAACTACTGTCAAGCTAATGGCATGGAAAATAAAACCAAAACCAGTTGCTGTAGAGCCAATTCCAAATAATGATGGAATAGAACTGGGCTCCATATTATTTCCAATGGCTGACTTTTTGGAAGCTGATCACCAGGTCTTTATTATAGGTGGACTCGAATCTTCAACCATTCTTTTAGCATCCTAGCATGTTAATTGCTTGTACCACTTAGGACTCTGCCTTGGGAAATAAAATCAAAATCCACTGCTGTCAAGTCAATTCTGACTCATGTGACCCTATCAGACAGAAAAAAACTGCCACATAGTGTTTCTAGTGTTCCATATCTTTACAGAAACAGATCTCGCATTAAGTTCTCGCATTAAGTGACAGTGATGAGTTTGAACTGCTGACAGTTTGGCTAGCAACTGAGAACTTTAACCGCTGTGCCACTATGGTTCCTCACACCTTGTAAAATACTGTGTTGTTGCTAAGAGCCTTCAAGTTAATTGCAACTCAGAGGGACCCTGTATAGTATTTCTAAGGAGCGGCTGGTGGGTTTGAACAGCTGACTTTCTGGTTAGCAGTCCAGTGCTTATCCTACAGTGCCACACATTTAATACTATAACCTTTACTTATATACCTAACAACTTCTACTATTTAATAAAAATCAGATGAAGGTGATATTCTGGGAAACAAATTACTAATAGGCAATTGAGTTAACAATTAATATAATTCCGTTTGGTCTTCCATCATCCGTAGTTTGCTTGCATTTGTTATTTATAGGCAGACATTTATAAAAGACTGATGATCCAAAATACTAATTAATTAACGACATCAAATATTTAAGGCAAATGCTTAGACACAAACAGCATCCCAAGCAATAAACAGGCTGTCAGGCCGGGTCAGGGCCAATGTTGGTATATGTTACTGCTTTTCCACAGACTCCCACTATGTCCTCAATCCCTTTTTTAAGAGTTTGAACATTTTAGGAAAATTTTGTGAATTCTAATAGAAGTAGTGGAAAATATATCTCTGTTATGGGACACATACTTTCAATTTAATAATCTGTGTTGAATTAATTTTAAAAAATCTTTGGGGGAAAATTATATTTAATTTACTTGGTAAAGTTGATAGTTATTTCCATTCAAATAGTCATGTCCTAGTGTGAGCTAGCCACCACTTGTCTGTCACTTTGTCATACTGTGGTGGCTTGCATGCCGTGTGATTCTGGAAGCTATGCCATGGGTATTTTTTTATGGGACAGGTTTTGGCTGAGCTTCCAGACCAAGACAGACTAGGTAGGAGAGACGGACTAATTCCAAATATTTAGTCACTCAAAACCAGTGGAACATGGTCAGCACCAGAATACTGAATATTGAAACCAGAATATTGTCAGATAGAGTGCCGGACAATGAACCCCTCAGGTTGAGAGGCCTTCAAAATATGATGTTCTGATTATTAATGGATGTTTATAACTGTTTGTCATCACTTTGATACCATGGTATTTTCAATAACCTCATATGCCTGCAAAATTTGGACAGTGAATAAGGAACACTGTTGAGGAATTGATGTGTTTGAGTTATGGTATTGGAGGAGAGTATTGTGGACTGCCAAAGAACAAACCAATCTGTGTTGGGAAAAGTACAGCCAGCGTGTTCTTTGGAAGCCAGGATAGCCAGACTTCGCCTCTCATACTTTGAACATATTATCAGGAGTGACTACTTCCTGGTGAAGGATATCATGTTTGTTAAAGTGGAGAGTTGGAAATAAAGAGGAAGACCCCCAGTGAGATGTACTGGCACAGTGGCAACAGCGATGGGATCAAACGTAGCAATGATTGTGAGGTTGGCACAGGACCAGGCAAGGTTTCATTCTGTTGTACGTAGGATCACTATGAGTTGGTACTGATTTGATGGAATCTAACAACAATGGAGTCCTGGTGTGGCGCTGTGGGCAAATGCATCAGGCTGCAAAGCCATATGAATTGCAAGGTCAGTGGTTCAAGCTCACCAGCTGCTCCTTGGAAATTCTACACAGGATCGCTATGGGTCGGAATCGACTTGATGGCACTTAACAACAATAACTTGCTAGTTAAGTAATCTTGGTGTGGTGCTGTAGGATAAACATTGAACTGTTAACCACAAGATTGTAGGTTCAAACCCACCATCTGCTTCTCGGAAACCCCCTACAAGATCACTATGAAATACAGCTGACTTGATGATTTAACTAACTTAACAACAACAACAACAACAACAACAACAACAAAGAAGTCCTGGTAAAGTATGTTTATTGACATCGTGAGTGGCAGAAACAATGAATTTGAGGTAGAAATTTCAGAATTTTAAAATAAAAGTTAAATTGTGTCCAAAACACCAAAATTAACATACATATTAAGTAATCACAAAAACAAATGTCAAAATAGCCTCAAAATTAGTACTAAATGACTTTATTTTAATTTTTCTTTGTTAGCCTCCAAAAGAAGGAGCACTGCTAGTGTAACAGGCTACATGTTAGGTTGCTCACTGAAAGGTCAGCAGTGTGATTCTACCGGTCATTTCGCTGGAAAAAGATGAGGCTCTATGATCTGGTAAAGATTTATAGCCTCAAGATCCCTATAATATAGAGCCTGTTGTTGTTGTTAAGTGCCGTTGAGTCGGTTCTGACCCATAGCGACCCTGTACAGGGTTTCCGAGGGTGTAAATCTTTACGGGAGTAGAAAGCCTCATCTTTCTCCCGCGGAGCGGCTGGTAGTTTCGAACCGCTGACCTTAAGGTTCGCAGCCCGATTCGTAACCACTACACTACCAGAGCTCCTTATAGAGCCTGTAGGAGTTGGAAACCACTCACCAGCAAGCAGCAGCAGCAGTTCCTTAAAGAAGACTTTTCTACATTTCCATAATCCTGAAAGTCCATGATTCCACTTCTTGACTGACTTCCTGTGATTCATGCTCCTTGTCTGAGGGGATCCTTTTACCTGCTACCACTCTAGTCTCTTTCACATAGAATAAAGCATGACGTTATTTTTCAACTCTGATTGAATAAAGCATATGATGAATTATTTCTCATCTCTTAATTGTTGTTGTTGTGATGTTCCGTGGAGTCGGTTCCGACTCATAGCGACCCTGAACAGGATTTCGGAGGCTGTAAATCTTTACGGGAGCAGAACGCCTCATCTTTCTCTTGTGGAACAGTTGGTAGTTTGGAACTGCTGACCCTGAGCTTAACAGCCCGATTCATAACCACTACGCTACCAGAGCTCCTTCTCTTAATAGTAAATATCATTAAAAAAGAAGCCTTAATGGCACAATGGTTAAGGGCTCGTCTCCTATCTGAAAGGTCACCTATTGGAACCCAGGAGCAACTCTGCAGGAGAAAAACCTGGTGATCTGATTTCATAAAGATTATAGCCCAGAAAAAGGCTATGGTTCTAAGCCCCAGGCCCAGCAACGCATTGCCTTAAGATGTTAGATAATATCTAAGAAGGTTTCATCACGCTGTCCTCTGTATGCTTCACCACATTCACAGCTAGGCTGGCAGCAAATGGAAATACCCATCTACAAATCTCCTCTTTCATGGGGCTAATTCATTTACTTAAAATCATTGTAATTGCCTACAATGTGAAAGCTGTTCTTGTTGTGAAGTACTGTTGAGTCGGTTCTGAGTCATAGCAACTCTATAGGGTTTCTGAGGCTGTAAATCTTTGTAGTAAGACAAAGTCTCAGCTTTCTCCGATGGAACAGCAAGTGGGCTTGAACCGTCAACCTTATGGTTTGCAGCCCAGTGCTTATCCTACAGAGCCACCATGATTTTATGAACAAAACTGAGCAAGTGGGCTTGAACCATCAACCTTCTGGTTTGCAGTCCAGTGCTTATCCTACAGAGCCACAAAGATTTTATGAACAAAACTGACATGGTCTTTGCTTTCACAAGAGCTTATAATTTGATGAACGAGAATGACATTACTCAGATAATCATATAATCAAATAAGTAATTACAATATATGAAAAACACTATAATGGAAGAATATAGGTATTGTAATATGGTTGGGAGACCTGAGCAGACTTGTCTGAAAAAGTGATGTTTGTATTAGGATCTGAATGAACTGTTGTTGTTAAGTCGACTTGATTCCAACCCTTAGAGACCCTGTATAGAGTTTACGAGGAGTGACTGGTAAGCTTGAACCACTGATGCTGCAGTTGAAACGACTTTGCAGTCCAGCACATTAACCCACATCACCATGTTAAAAGTGGATATTTTATTCCATGATAAAACCTATTAACCCAAGTAAGTTAAAAGTATTAACTCATATACAAAAAAAGAAAATCTACGAATTTTGCTTTCTATGAAAGCAACACATACTAATTTTAAAGCACATCAAGCAACGGAGAACATAAAACAGAAAGTCAGAGACCAGGATTCCAGTCAGAGCAAACAACGCCTACAGAGGCCCTCATATGGAAAGACGCATGGTTAAACACAAAGATTGGTCATCCCACTGAAATCATGAGTAAGTTTCTATTGCACACAAATTATGGATTTATTGAGACTATATTTCAACTAATGTATATGACCCTTATGAGATACTAATAGTTTTCAATTCACTACTAATCTAAAGGTTGGTGAGTTGATTACAACCCATGAAGTCCTCCTATGGTTCTATGGGATCAAACACTGGAACACAAGATCGATTTGAACTATAAATCGATGGTTCAAACTCACCATCTACTCCTTGCAAACCCTATATGACATCGCTATGAGTTGGAACCTACTTGACACTACTCAACAACAACAGCATCATAGAAGAAAGGTCTGGCAATCTACTTCTACCAAAACTATTGTTCCTGTTAGTTGCTGTTCAGTTGAATCTTCCTCATGGAGGCTCCACAGAGTTTAACTGCTCCGTACGGTTTTCTTGGATGTGGTGCTGTAGGCTAATGTGCTGGACTGCAAAGTCAGCTTGGACTGCAAGGTCGGTGGTTCAAGCTCACCAGGTACTCCTCGGAAACCCTACACAGGGTCGCCATGGGTCAGAACTGACTCAACGGCACTTAACAACTTTAATGAAAGCAGATTGCTAGATCTTTTCTTCTGTGGTATTGCTGAATGGGTCTGAACCACCAACCTTAAATTAGCAGTCGAGTGCAAAGAGTTTTATCATTTAGGGAATTTTCCCATAAAGATTACAGCCAAGATTACATTTGTAACATGGACAATTGCCAACAGGTTTTTCTTTCCTTGTTTAATATAATCCTGGATTTCTTAGACTACAATTCCACAGAAAGATCATCATACTATTTATTACTTCTTTAAAAAATCTAATAAGAAACAACATAAGATTTGATTTCCAACATCTATAGCCAGAAAACATAATGAAGAAAGGTTATATGATTTTAATTGAGACTCCGAGTTATTTATCATTAGACAAGAAGCTAAAGAAAAATGCAAAGAAAAGAGCTATTCTAACAGGTGTAAATATGAGTGGTGATGAAACCAAATGTTTGTAGAAGACTCCACAATTTTAATTTCTAAACAATATTTTAACAATTAAAAATTTCTTCCTGCTTAGCTGGAACACCAATCAGAATATAAGTACAGTATTGGTATGGACTTGGAATCTCAAGAGACAAGTGCCTCTTTAATGACTTGCAGAGAAAAGAATTGTTAAGTACATTGTTCTAAAACACCAACCTCAGTTTTGGCAAGTAACTTCTATTACTTAACTAGTCTTTACTTAAACAGGTCAATCCACTTATTTACCAGGGCTACAGTTTTTAACCAGGGAGTAAGATGACTCAATAAGATAAACACAAAGTAATGGTTCGAGCCCACCAGTTGCTCCGTGGGAGAAAGATGAGGTTTTCTGCTCCCACAAAAGACTTGAAGCATCCGAAATCCTATACAAGCTCACTGTGAGTTGGAACCAACTACATGGCTCTAAACAACAACAATAACAGTTCTTAACTAGTTTATCTTGCAACATTCAACCATATCTCAAAAATGCTATGAATATCTAGAGAAGTTGGCAGATAGTGACAGAAAATCTGAGCTCTAGATACAAAATCTGACTGGTTTTATATTTTTGTATCCATTCTACTGTAACAAATAAAGGGAGTTTGGACTGGTTTGGCACTGTAGGATAAGCACTAGACCACAGGGGCTGTTTGAACCACAAGATTGGTCATTCAAACTCACCAGCTGTACCTCAGAAACCTTCTATCTGGTCCCTGTGAGTTGTAAGTCACTTGAAGGCATTTAACAACAACAAAAGCAGTTTGGACTGAGTTGCTCTAGTCTAGAGTTCTGGGCCAAGAATCATGGTTAGCCAAGTTGGACTGGCTTGAGGGCTGAAGCTATGGGAACCAATCAAATCAAAGGACCAGTATTTGAGGGAAAAAAAACTGAAATAAAAATTTAGTTATCAATTCTAAGGGCCAGGAAATATATAAGGTTGTCATAATAAAAATCAGATAACCAAATAAGAGCAGGATGCTGATGTCATATGTAAGAGGTAGAGTCTGGAGAATGCAGCTGCTTTTACTAGAGCGTGCATAGAAACTACAGAGACAGCACTGTTCAGAATGCTAACCTGGGTTTCATGGCTGCTAGTGTAGTGGTTACAATTGGGTTGCTAACCTCAAGGTCGGCAGTTTGAAACTAACAGCTGCTCCACGGGAGAAAGATAAGGCTTTCTGCTCCCATAAAGATTTACAGCCTCGGAAATCCTGTACAGGGTCACTATGAGTCAGAACTGACTCCACGGCACATAACAACAACAACAACAACAACAACAACAACACTTTTAATGAACTACACTTTGGCAACAGACCATTAATACTTAACTTTAGAAGAAATATTCATAGTTATAAAATACAGTTATACTTCTTTCTTTCTTTTATTAATGTAAGGAAGTTATACATCATAAAGACTAGCATTTTTACAAGAAAACATGAAGAAAATGTTCAAGTCTCAGAGTTAAGAGCAGAGAATTCTCCAGAGCAAGTCCATTTTGTTGTTGTTGTTGTTGTTTTTGTAAGAGGACTGGGGCCCTGGTGTGTGGTGGGTTAAGCTTTGGGTTGGTCACCAACAGGTTGAACTCACCAGTGGGTCTATAAGAGAGAGATGTGGCAGGTAGCTTCCCTAACAATTCCTAGCTTCTGAGAGCTCACAGAAGGGGTCTACTCTGTCCTCCAGGTTCACTATGAGCTGGAATTCACTCAATGGTAGTGGATTTGGTTTTGATGGGTTTAGGAGGAGACAGTAGTGGCTCAATGATTCAATATTGCTTTCCATGTGGGAAACCTGGTTTAATTCTTGGCTAATGGTTCTCACATGCAGGCACTACCCATCTGTCAGTGAGGCTTGTATGTTTCTATGATGTTGAATAGGTTTCAACTGAGTTTCTAGTCAGACGATGACGCATGGCCTGAAAACTTATTCTCTAAAATCAACCACTGAAAACCCTATAGACCACAAATGTCCAGTGTTCAACTAGTCATAAGGATGGCACAAGGTCAGGCAGTTGTCCATTCAGTTGTCCATAGGATTGTCTTGAGTGGTGTGTCAACTCAATGGCAGCTAACAACTATGAATCATTCAATGATAGTGTTTCCTTCCTTGGATTAACTGACAGGAAGTTCAGAGTCAAATCCATGAGTCATTTCTAGCTAGGAATTTACAGAGTTCACCTTTGCTTCCATATTTTATACTGTTTTAATGTTATTTTCTCTTTGACTGATTCATTTTTACTTTGCTGAACTAATGCCACTTAGAATCCTTTTCTGATAGTTTTGAGTGTGGCAGAAAACTCAGCTAAAAGTGGGATACAAACAAAACCTATTAACCTAAGTAAGTTAAAAGTATTAACTCATCTACAAAAGAAGAAAATCTATGAGTTTCCTTTCTATGAAAGCAACACATACTTGTTTTAAAGCACACCAAGCAATGGAGAACATAAAACAGAAAGTCAGAGACCCCTCTTACACATCGTCTCTCCATATACATATCACACTTTGTTGTTGTAAGGGCTGTTGAGTCAGTTCCAACTCATTGTTATTGTTAAGTGCCGTTGAGTCAGTTCTGACTCAAAGAAACCCTGTATAGGGTTTCCGAGGAGAAGCTGGTAGGTTTGAACCACCAACCTTGTGGTAACCGACCCTCTGGTCCAATACTTATCCTACAGTGCTACACTAGGACTCCACTATAGCAGTTTAGCAGGAAGTTTTTCTAGGGAGGATATGTGTAGATGTACACATGCACACAGACAGATGCTATCTAGTTGTACAGGCACAGCCATATATAGATGTTGGTGTTCTAGATATAACCTCATATATGCAAGTACTGTTACTGTTGTTGTTGTTATGTGCCATGGAATCGGTTCTGACTCATAGCGACCCTCTACAGGGTTTCCAAGGCCGTAAGTCTTTAAAGGAGTACAAAGCCTTCTTTTTTCTCCCATGGAACAGCTGGTAGTTTTGAACTGCTGACCTTGTGGTTTGCAGCCTGATTCATAACCACTACGCTACCATTAAATCAGTTCTGACTCATAGCAACACTGCACAAGAGAATGAAACACCACCCAGTCCTGTGCCCTCCTCACAATCACTGCTGTTTAGACCATGTTTGAAGTCACTATGTCAGTTCATATCATTGAGGGTCTTCCTCTTTTTCAATGACCTTCTACTTTTCCAAACATGATGTCCTTCTCCATGGGTTGTTCCCTCCAGATAAAATGTCTAAAGTAGCTCACCTTTCTCACTTCTAAGGAGTATTCTGGCTGTTCGTCTACCAATACCACAATTTAAATGTATCTGTTCTTCTTCAGCCTTCCTAATTAATTGTCCAGCTTTCATATGCATATGAGGGAATTAAAAATACCAAGGCTTGGGTCAGGTACACCTTAGTCCTCAAAGCAACATCTTTGCTTATATATATATGTTGTTGTTAGGTGACATCCTGTCAGTTCCAACTCATAGCAACCCTGTACAGAGTTTCTGAGGTCATAAATCTTTTCAGGAGTAGAAAACTTCATTTTTATCCTGTGGAGTGGCTGGTGGGCTTGAACTGCTGACCTTATGGTTCACAGTCCAGTACTTGTTAAATGCTGTTGAGTCAGTTCTGATCCATGTAGGGTTTCTGAGGAGCAGCTGTATAGGGTTTCCAAGGAGCAGCTGGTGAGCTTGAACTGCCGACCTTGTGGTTCAAGCAACTTTGCAATATGAATTATGTACAGTCTGTCTAAATACATACAAGTAAATGGTAATTCCATGATCTATTCTGCAAACAGATGTTTTTAATTTGACAACTCATAGGGATTCTATTTACATTTCAATACATATAGATCACCCTCATCCTTTACCTAGTAGTCCTTTGTTGCACATATGAGATAATTTATTTTACTAGTTCTCTACTGAAACAGATTTGGGTGGTTTCTAAAGTCATTCCATAAGTCAGAATAGACTCACTGACAACTGCTTTAATACTGTATCACTTTGCCCTCTTGTTCAATGCATTTCTTGTTTTATGTTTGAGGCTAAATTCCTAAAGATGGAATTCCTGGGTCAAGGAAATGCACATTTGGACATTTTCACACATTAATTGATTACCTTCTAGGTGTTTCTAATTTACATTCTCATTAAATGTACACATATAAGAAAATGTCTTCTTTCCCACACTTTCTCCAATCCTTTTTGAATTTTTGTTCTTTTGAATCTTTTCCCAAAGTGATCATTTAAACAGCATGGATGAGTTTAATTTGTATTTAAATAGCATGGGTGAGTTCATTTGTATTTCTTTGTATTTTTGAAGAAGAGAATCTTTTCATGTATATTAGTTATTTAGCTTCTTTTTCACTCACATGTCTATGTCCTTTGTCCATTTTTCCCCTCTCTTTGGCTTCAGTTTTTCTTTTTTGTTACTGATTTTAAGTGCTTTTTATTATGTTGTGATGTAAGGATATATATATATATATATATATATACCAATGTGCTCTTGTTAGTTGATATAGAGTTGTCCCTTACGTATGGTGGCATTATGAGTAGAAGATGGAACAGTGCACACTCCTATACTATCCTCAGGCTCATTGGCAGGTTTGAACCCATTGGTGTGGCTATTGGGCTTCCCTTGTTTTCACTTCATCAAACAAGGTGCTCTTTTCTAGTGACTCAGCTTTCCTGATAATGCAACCAAAGTAAGTGAACTGAATGAAGTCTCACCACTTTTGCTTCTAAGGAGCATTCTGGTTATATTTCCGTAATAAGCCAATGAACACCAGCTATTAAAATAATATATATTCTTCTCACTGATTTGAAATGCTTCCCTTATGAAATCCTAAATTTTCATATATACATACATCTGTTTCCTGATCCTTTATTCAGTTCCACTGAACTATTTGTTTATTCCCAAATCAATAGCATTATTTGGATTGTGATCCTATAGATATGTTATGGTACAGAAAAAAAAATCCCTTTTTTTCTTTCTATATGTTCTTTTCTATCTTCTTCATAGTTTAAATCAAATTTTAAATCAATTTATGTCCCAAAATCCCACTGGGGATAAAGCAGTTTTAAATAAGCCTGTGAAATTACACTGTCTGAAATGTTGTATTTTTCTAAAACCCCATTTCAAATTACTTTCTCTTAGCCATTGCAGTGTGAATATCACTATTTGGGTATACAATGTTCTCATAAGTGTTTTCTTAGTTAACTGACCAATAACTTAGCTTACTTTGGAACACAATGTCTGACATTTTGTGGCTCATGATTTGTTGAGAGTTTAATGAGCATTCTCTCCCAAAATATGTACCTACCCCAAATAGAATGCATCTCCTAGGAGCAAAGAAGCTCAAATTAAAAATCTATTCTATGGATGAGCCTCTCTGAATCAAAAATGAAGGGAGGTTTATTTCATCAGAGTTATTTTCATTCTAATGCTCTTTCTCACATGCTGGATCACAACTGCTCTCCCTCATTGTAAATATTACAATTTTCCTCTATCCTCATATTGTTGTTGTCATTAAGTGCTGTCAAGTCGGTTTCAATTCATAGCGATGCTGTATAGGGTTTCCGAGGAACAGCTGGTGAGTTTGAACCACTGACCTTGCAATTCAAACAACCTTGCAGTCCAGTGCATTATCCCACAGCGCCACACCAGGATTTCACCACTGGAGTCTGTCTTCATAACTTTAGTAAAATGATGAGGATCCTCTTATCAGACATGAAGCAATATATATTATAGAGTGCAATAAAAAGATCCCCAGACTAGGAAATTCAAGGTTATGCCTGACTTCTATTGGTCAATATGGATGTGAGGCAATATTCCATTTCATCACGTATGAAACGAGCATAGTATCATTAGCTTTTGAAAGAAATCTAATGTAACCTGTGAGAGTCCAAACTAAACAGACAATGTTTTATACATTTAAAAGCTCATCATTTATTGAGGACCTGCATACACCATACACAAGGTTCTAATGCATCTCATGGGAGAGAGAGAGATGTAACAAATAATTATATTGCAATTGGTAACTTGCAAAATGCAGTCTTCGACTCTAAAAGAAAAATTCATCTCCTTTGCTTGTTGTTATCCTTATGCTACTGGAAACATTTGAACTGTTACAAAAGATGTTCATGAGTTTTCCAAGCAGATAAGGAGGGGGTGTTGTAGAGCATAAGGAAAGCAGTCTAGAAGAAGGAAACAGCTCAGAAGAGGAAGGAAGGTGTGAAAAAAGCCTGCAGAGCCCAGCACATGGCTGGAAGTTGAGGGTGGTTGCTTCTTGGAGTTCATGCAAGAAGTCAAATAGCAATATTTTCTGAGACAAAGAGAGACTAGGCTAATATTTTGAAAAGAAAGACTATAAAGTTTAGACTTAATCTCTTAGGCAATAAGAAATTATCCAAGGATTTCAGGCAGAAGATACTGCAATTAAATACCCCTAATCTGTAAAGTAGATTGGTGTGGACAGAGGTTGGAGCTGAAGGCCATTTAGGAGACTGTGACAATTGTTTAGGGGGCAAATGATGATGGCTTGCACTAGGGAAGATGGAGAAAACGAGAAAATACAAGAGATATCAGTGATGTAGAATGAAAGGATCTTGCTGGCCTCAGCTCTACAAGTGAAAGGAGAGTCTAAGGATATCATTGGCCTGAGGCAACTAGATGAACGATGATACTATGCATCTAGATAGATCAACAGCTACAAATGCTTATGGAGATGACAAGGAAAATCTTATATCTCACTGAAGCTCCAAAGTGTTGCAGTGAGGGTAACGGGGCTGGTGGCATATGTGTAGATAGAAGCAAATCAGTTTAACCAACGAGTTAAAAAAAACAAAAACTGAAAATGCCCTCCTCTCTTAGAAAAATTAGATTTCCTATTTTTAAACATAGAAAAATGTTCCTCAGCGTAAAAATAACCACAACATCTTTTGAATATAATACAGTGCTATTTGGTAGAATCTCTTAGCAACATTGCTGTTATGAGGCAGGTCGGGCAGCATTCAACTTATAGACTCAAAATATTACATGCTTTTTTTTTTTTTTTTTAACTTGCAGATGGATATAAACTTTGAGAGGGAAATTTCTTTACTCATATTACACTTGAAGTCTTTGAAAAGTTAGCAAAAATAGCTAAAAGGATTTAATCTTTTTAGATAATGTTTTATGTGATATACAGTAAAAGAACTCTTCCCAAGTTACCTCAGGTACCTATATTAAAGAGAAAAGTTAGAAATCAATAACCAATCATTATTACATAAATACATATGTGTAAGTATCTAAATGGGGTCCTGGTGTGGCACTATAGGATAAGCACTGGAGTGCTAACTGCAAGGTTGGCAGTTCAAACCCACCAGCCACTCCTTAGAAATCCTATACAAGACTGCGCTAAGTCACATTGGACTCAACAATACTCAACAACAACCACAATGAATCTAAGTTGGAATATGAAGGAACATTTATTTTATGAAGTGGTCTCTCTCCTAATAATGTGAAATACCCAAATTATTCACAAATACACTTTGAAAGCAATTTCCAAATTTTTGGTTTCAGGCTGTAGTCTTAAGGTGGGACAATGATTGTTAAAAGGTAGCCATACAAGAGATGTAAAGTAATTATCAGGACATATGGCAGATGTCTATTGTAGTTCTAGTTCTCCCGGTAAATTAGTTATGTTACTGAATTCAGTCTCATAAGACATTTGTTTCTTCATGATATAGATGTAAAAGAAGGGTAGAGGTGGGTGAAATCAAAGTCTCATTCCACCTTGATATGCTATGTTCTTAGAAAAATGTCTTTCATGAATATTAATTATCTATTTCCCTGTTGCTGCTACAAAACTGAACAATTAAACTAAGGTGGCCCAATCAGAATGAGCAAAGTGCTCTTATACATTTCATGCTTGGGGGACAAGCTCCAATCCCCTTTCCTTGCAACATCCCTACCCCAATGAAGGTAATATACATAATTTCATAATAAAAAATACTGTGAGAGGGTGGTGGATCTATCATGCTTCCTTGGTGCATCAAAATTTCAGAATTCACAAAATAAAGATAAATAACTAAATCAGGTTACTAAGACAATCTGCTAGTAGAGGTAAATAAGGACAGAAATGTTAAAAATCATTTCTTAAAAATTGTGAACACTCTCTTAACTTATTAAAAGTACATTCAGTGAGAATGTCTAACTTAGTGGTGTGACATTGTAGCATAAGCACTGGACCCCAAGGTCTGTTTGAATCACAAGGTCAGCAGTTCAAATGCACCAGTTGCTCTTTGGAAACCCTATATAGGGTCATTATGAATCGAAATTGACTCAGTGGCACTTAACAAAAACATTTGACTTATGGACATACCATCAAGAATGCCTTGCCATTCACTGGTCTGATCATCTAAATTGAATAGACAAAAGGGATCATTGCTAGTCAATGGAAAGAGACACTTCGACAAAAGACAGGGAAGACAAACTACAAACTACAAAAGAAGGGAAAAATAGTTAAAATAATAGTTTCTAGTACTTTAAACTGATCATTCCCTACTGTTGGTCTATGGCTAACTTTTCATTTGTACTTGAATAATGTCAGTGTGGAGTTCTGGTGTGGCACTCTGGGATAACACACTGGACCACAAGGTCAGTTTGAACTGCAAGGTCAGCAGTTCAAATTCACCAGCCACTCCTCAGAAACTATATAGGTTCTCTAAGAGTCAGAATCGATTTGACGGAACTTAACAACAATAACAATGACAATGTAGTGAATTTTTTAAAAAAGCTTTTATTATAAATTGAGTGATAGTTTACATGAGAAAACAGCTGTTTTGCACTTACCCTATCGTATTTCGTTTCATTGCAATGATTACAGTCTCTTCCATGCATCATCATTCAACACCATCATTTGCTTCTATTCCTTTTGTTGTTTTTTGATGTACACATTTATAATCATTTAAACAACCCAAGGGTATATTCTACAAGCCTGCCTCCTGGCTGCCAGCACACAGCCTTTCTAGAGTCTTCCTCCATGCCTCCATCTCTGGTGTCACTGCTTCTCTTGTTAGGGCCTCACATTCAGCTCATGCTCTTCTCCCTTGATGGTCCCAGGGTCCTCTCTTCTTGGAATGTTGAATTAACTACTTCCCCCTTTATGCTACAAAACTTCTACCTTTACAGTTCTGGCAATCATAATTAGTCATGATAACAATTAGTCACTACTGAATCATAAGAATCTTTCCCCATCTCCTTTCACCAGAACCGTCTAGACAAGATGAAAATTATGCAGTGGGGATTCTACCTTCCCCTGTACACTCTTAAACTAAACCCACTCTTGAAAACTTGTAAGTCATCCACTTAATGCCTTTATAGCTCCGCCACCCCCACCGTTTTAGGTAGCCAATGTCTAAGTTGCCCGTCTCTATCAACCTTGTATACAGAGGGCATAGGTTTGATCCTTGATGTGAAGACTCCTTCCTTCTCAGTTGGTATTTTGAGCTATAACATCCGTAAGTGTAGGTCAAAGTCATCAAATTGTAGCAATTAACACTTGTTTCCTTTATCAAATTTCTTTATCTTCCTCTTGTCAAGGTTCTGATCATCAAACTATCGAAGCAACATCAAATGGGTACTAATCTGCAAGTTTTGGTGTTCTTGTGTGTATCTCCTTGTAGTGAAATTTTTAAATATTAAATTTACTTATTATAAAATGTTACCTTTACTACATGTTTCTCTTTATAGTTTTGCTATTTAAATGTCTCAATGTCCTTACTTACTGAAACTTAGAATTGACAGCATTATGTCAGATACAAAGTGTACATATCTATGTCTTTATCCATAGATATTCTAATACATATCTATACCTAGCCATAGATATGTCTTTATCCATAGATATTCTAAAAAACACTCATCTGCTAACTGAAGGGGTGTCAGTTCGAATCCATCCAGCGATTCTGCAGGAGAATGATCTAGTGATCTGTTCCTGTAAAGATTATGGCCTAGAAAACTCTAAGGTGTCATTCTATTCTGTTACATGGAGCTGCTATGAGTTAAAACAGACTCCATGGCATCCAACAACAACATAAGTGTGCTTGATGCATCTAGGCATATATTTTAAGGAGTTCTGGTAGCATAGTGGTTACAAGCTGTTCTATGGGAGAAAGTTGAGGCTTTCTGCTTCCACAAAGAAACCTTTTGCAGGTTCACTCTGAGACTAAAATGACTCCTCAAAACTACCACCATGTACATATTTAAAGGACATAATGGAAATCAGAGTTTAAAACATAGTTTGAGTTTTATGCTATAAAAATAACTGAAAAGTTGATTGTTTCAATGGTTTATATCAGTGAATTCAAAATCCAAAACCTTGATTCACTGATATAAACTATTGAAATGACCAACTATTCCATTATTTTTGTTACATAAAACTCTATTGTTTGAAAATTTGATTTTCATTATGTCTTTTAATGAAAATATCAAGGTTAATTTAAAAGTAATAGAGAAATACATTGCTTAAGAATGAAAATGTTAAACACCTGCATTTTTAGTATAATATGGGATTTATGGCTGGTGTGATTATAGTTCTTAGCTGTTTACCTTCTAAAATAAGTAAGTCCAAGGAAACCTTATCTATATTTACATCTGTAACCTAGAATTATTTTTACTATCACAAAATCACAAATTTAATTTGTTTTGAGAATCTACTGTTCCTATAACCTGGTGTGGTGATGTAGGATCAGCACTGGACTGTGAACCACAAAGTCAGTAGTTCAAACCCACCAGCTGCTCCTCAGAAATTCTATACAGGGCCGATATAAGTCAGAACAAACTCAACAGTACTTAACAACAACATAGATTTCAAAAGGCATTTTACTGATAAACTCTTAGTTATATAAAGGGAAAGCAAACAAATATTTAAATATATCATCAGTTCAGTAAAACTGTTATTAAATATTGAGGGACTACTGGTTGAAATGATAAATACAATTTCACATTTATTTGCTTCTCTTGATGACACAAACACCCATTCTTCTGGTAATTTTATCTCTTCTATGTTGAGACTCGATGGCACCTAACAACAACAACAATGCTGAGATTTTAGAA
Organism: Chrysochloris asiatica; assembly: GCF_000296735.1. NCBI lineage: Eukaryota > Metazoa > Chordata > Mammalia > Afrosoricida > Chrysochloridae > Chrysochloris > Chrysochloris asiatica. The sequence goes on from NW_006408878.1 coordinate 1,383,074, forward strand.
AGCAATTCTTTTAGGCAGATAAACTTGAATACAGAATTTAGTTAGCATATTCACAATATCTACGAAATCAAAAGAACTGCCCATGAAATGTTTAAGGATTGTCTCCTTCTGGTTTACCCAAATTTCTTAACTAAGCCAAATATTTCTTTTTTAAATTTCTTGTCACAATGAAACAAATTCTCAAAATTTCAGCCCAGATATTATCTTGAAATACTACTATAAGCATGGTAGAAAACGCTTTTTAAAAACGCTATGGCTTTCTTAGAAATCCACAGAGAATCATTCCTCCATCCCCCCATGAGGTTTTGTCTGGAAACATTAATTTGACAATTTAAAGCCCTATTTCCATAGTGTACATATGTAGACATATGCACACACATCTCAGACCTTTTCCTGTTCCCTTTCAGGAGATCACTGAAAACAAGCTGATGTGCTGTGATTAGCTTTAATTCCTCTGAGCACTGTTCCATTACTAAATGCATTGTACAAAGGCAACAAGTACACAGGCTTATCTGTATTGTGATCATTAATACCAGTGGAATAGGATTGCAAATGAAAGTTAGAAGCTTTCAGATGCTTCCAGAAGTCTGTCATTTCTGCTATTTTTCAAAAAATGGACTGTAAACATCTTGTTTTTCAGTTCATATGGACTTTATGTTCTGTGGTATCAATCAATATAAACTTGATGCAGTGGATGGGCACATTTATTTAGGATGGTAAGGCCCATTGCCTTTGAAGGAGTCCTGCTGTGGGCTAATACACTGGATTGCAAAGTCAGTTTGAGCTGCAAGATTGGTGGTTCAAGCTCACCAGTTGCTCCTTGGAACCCCATACAGGGTCGCTATGGGTCAGAACCCACTCAATGGTACTTAACAACAACAACAACAACACTGCCTTTGTTAGAGTCCTGGTATGGCATTGTAGGATAAGCACTGGACTGCTTACCACAAGGTCAGAGTTCAAACCCAACAGCCACTTCTTGAAAATTCTATACAGGGTCCAATATGTGTCAGACCTGATATAGAACCTGTACAGGGTTTATGAGAGGTGGCTGGTGAGTTTGAACCATTGACCTTCCGGTTCAAACCGACCTCAAGATTGAGTGCTTATCCTAGGGTGCCACAAAGGTGTTCACATCCTCTTTGGACTCAATGTTCTTATCTATAATAAAAAGGAATTGACATCAGAGGTGATACCCTGTCAGTGTTGCTATAGGGCTCAAATAAGTTAATAAATGTGAACTTTCTTTGGGAAACTTAAAGTATTGTACTGTTTTCTTTAAAGAGCTTAAACTGATATGAAGGTTCTATTCTTAAATATAGTAAATATAGTAGCATAGTGGTTATGAGTTGGGCTGCTAACTTCAGGGTGAGAAGTTTGAAACTACCAGCTGTTGCGTAGTTGAGAAAGATGAGACTTTCTTCTCCCATCAAGATTTACAGCCCCAGAAACCCTATCCAGGCTCACTATGAGTCAGAACCAACTCACAGCACACCACCACCACTCCTAAATATATTTATTTGAAAACAGTTGTATTAAGGAAGAGACTGACAGGCAATGCACAAGTATGTAGGAAATGCGTAAGTGATGTAAAGAATTTAAGACCAAGGAACCTTAAGTAGAATGATGATGATTTATCAGATAAGCCACAGTGGAAGTTATGTGTAAATATTATACATCTTAGTTTTCTACAAACCATTCAAGTAAGGAATTCAAATAGAACAATCAATCAATGTAGAGAACATAGCAAAAATAAATTCAACTCAATGATGCATTACCCTGTTACAATTAGTTTATTTTTTCTCCTCACCATCCTCCCAGAACAATTCTGTTTTATTAAAAAATGAAGCCAATTAATAGATTCCACAAAAGCCAATCAACCTACAGATCAAGCTGGAACTCTTGCTCTTATTTAACATTGATTAGAAACTTAACATCACATAGAAAAGTTCTATTAATGGGTCACAGATACAAACTCTCATGCTAATCTTTATTCTATCCTTGTTGTTGCTGTTAAGTGCTATTGAGTTGGCTCAGACTCATAGTGACCCTGCATAAGGTTTATAAGGAGCAGCTGATGGGTTTGAACTGCAGACCTTTGGTTCATAGTCCAGTGCTGGTCTATCATTATTAGTGGTGGTGATGGTTATGTGCGATGAAGTTGGTTCCAACTCATAGTGACCCTGTGTAGGATTTCCAAGGCGGCAGATCTTTCCGGGAGCAGAAAGCCTCCTCTTTCTCCCACGGAACTTCTAGTAGTTTTGAACAGCTGACCTTAAAATTAGCAGCCTGACTCGTAATCACTACACTACCAGAGCTTCTTTGGTGGTGGTATGCTGAGGAGTCGATTCCTACTCATAGTGACCCTGCACAGGGTTTCCAAAGCTGTAAATCTTTATGGGAACAGAAAGCCTCCTTTGGTAACTCACGTATTATAGTACTCAGTCTGAGGGGAAAACATCCATCCCTTCAAGCAAAGAATTAAAAGTACATTGGTTTTAGTAAACAGTACTGCAAAAAGAAAACCTGCATAGTAAATTCTTAAAGTCTCCAATGTATCAATCTCCATAGTTTAAAATGCTCTGACCTGGGATTATAAACTTTTATTTTCATTTTCTAGAATCTAGGTGCACAGAAGCATCACAAGCAATGTTGGTGCCTGAGGAAAGCAAAGGGAGAAAAGAATGTGTGCTCATCAGGGGTGAAATATACTATTTGGCTAGATTCCCTGTATTCATGGTGTATACAACACAGAGGAACTCACAAGGAGAAACAACCAAAGGAACCACCATGATCACAACAACAAAAACTCAGACCAACGCACAACATTTGAACACTATTAAGATTTTCTGATAAATCGAACCTACTGTCAATCAGAGCTGTACTAACAACTCCAGCCTTAGATTTTCCTGTTTCTAAATCCAGCCCTGATTTACAACTACAATTAGACATCACCTAACTATGTGACTTGGATATGCAGCCTATGGACACCTGGTTACACCAAAGGTTATACAGTAACAGTTTTATTTTGTCATTAGGGCGCCAAGTATCACCAGTTCCTGAAAGCTTATTTGTGTGTGCTAGTGGGTGGGGGTGGGGTTGCAAAGAATGGATCCCTAGCTTGGAGGATCCAGGGCAGGGAATAAAAGAACTTTCTCTGCTTTGCCAGGAAGGGGGCCATAGTAGGGCCCAAATCCCACCTCCATGCCTGAGTTAGGACTCTGGAGCTGACATCTTAGGGCAGCTATAATTGGTCCTTTACACTACTCATTTCCTTGGAAAAGAACAGTCGGCGTCAACTCCCTCTTGACGTACGGCTTCCCTTCCCGGTCTTCCGGAGCACTTTACGTTAAGGGGAAATCACTATAATCAAATATCCACGTTTTAGCTTGCTACTAAAACGAGGTGATTTCTTTCTGGGATTTTGCAGGGACCTCTCAATACACACATGCTCGCACTCACACACAGACACAGTGTAACGCCCACAGCATCCTTGTTCCCTCCTTTCTTCCCTCCCTCCTTCTTTCTAGTAAGGATTGTTGAACGTTTTGCTCCAAACTCTCCAAGTCACCCACGTGTTTGTTCTCCCCTTTCGCTGTTCAATTTACTTTCCTGACTCCACAAAAGAAACTCGGGTTGGTTAAGCTTTTAGTTGCAATTTGGGGACAGGGACCACGTTGTTTCCACCACTCCCCTTCTATCAGACCCACCCCGCCAACCCCTCCTCATTTTGGGAGGAGTGGACAGATTGCTGAGTGCTTTCCTGGCTCAAGCCCCCGCCCCATCTCAGCCCTGCCTCCTCCTCCTCCACTTATCAGGAACAAAGTAAATTCACTGTGTAGTCCCCGCTCGTCTGGGTGGGATGAAGGTGCGTGGGGAGGGGGGATAGTGCGAGGTACAGACAACTAGGAAGAGCGCGAGCACATCCATACACAAGATCCCAGTTAGCATTCATGTTGTATTTACAGGGGCCTTTTCACACCTGAATCACACTCACAAGCAAGGACAGACTATGTTGTTCACGCCACTTGCTCGACCTCTCCCAGCTCCCAGAATGGGGTCTGGCCCGGGGTCCAGGGTGGTGGTAATCAACAGACCAGGAAGAAGAATTTGGGAAGGGGGGAGGTGATCCCTTCCCTGTTGGGGGAGGGGACGCTCGCCACTCACCGCCTAAGTCCCTGGAATGATGAGGGCCAGGACATCCTGGATTTCTTCAGGCCGGGCCGGTGGCCGGTCTCCACAGCGTAGGAGGTGCGGTCCATGTTTCGGCAGTACAGGTAGCGCTCGGTGTCCGAGTACCCACGATGCCGGACGCGGCCAGTGGCACCGCTTGAGGCGTAGCGGCCACGGGCAGCCCCGGGCGGCGGCGGGGGTGGCGGCAGGGGTGGCGGCGGCGGTGGCTGCAGCGGGCACTGGGGTTGGGGCTGGGGCGAAGGCGGCGGTGGCGGCGGCAGATGGTGATGGGGGTGCAGGAGGCGAAATTGGGGCTGTCGGAGCGGGTACTGGTGGTGCTGCTGCTCGTGCCTCCACAGATGCTTGGGGGCTTTGAGCGTGGCCCCGCCGGCGCCATCGCCCCCCTCGCTGCTACCCGGGACCGGAACGTTGCTGCCCTCTGCCTCCATCCTGGCTCTGGGCTCCGTGCCCTGCTGCCCAGCCAGGGTTCACCACGCTTCTCTGAGCGCCTTCGGATGCTGTCGCGTCGCCGCCGTTTCTGAAGCCCAGCAGACACTGGGCTCCGCTTCCTACTTGAGCCAAAAGAGGCTCCGGGCTACGGATAGGGGGCTTTGCCAGAGGAAGGGTCGCAGAACGTGACTTCTACCAGTGGTGGTGGTAGAGATGCGCTCCTGGGCTCCCCAAGTCACCAAGACTGGGGCATAGGATGCACGGCTTCGCCAACCGTTCCTCCTTTTCTTCTTCACTTCCTTCCTCTGGGCGCTGGCAATGGGAGTAGGAATTGTTAGCAGGTTGAGTAGTACCAGAAGCCGCGGCCGTAGCAGCCCCCTCCTGCGTGGCAGAGCGCTCGCGAATGCTGATAACAGGGCTGCTGAAAAGTTGGACAGCTCCCTACTGGCGAGTCTGAGCTGTGACTTTCTCCAAAACCACTCCAACCAGTCAGGAGTCAGACCTATCCTCCAGATCCTTCCCCCTTGATGCTCCCGCCTCCCTCCTCTCACAACTCCTTTCTGCCCTGGAGGTTTCCTCTTCACCTTTGCTTGCCTAGGTCCTCCTGGAGAAATGGTTTGGGGATTCTTGACTGGTTCTCAGAGCTTGTTGAGGAGTCACTGATGGGAATTCCAAAGAAAAGGGATGTGACCTGGCAAAGTTACCCGGAAAGGTGTGTGCGCCTCTCTGAAAAATTAGATCTGGGTGAAGTTCCAATATTAAGATTAATTCAGTCTCTTTCTTTGATAGAAAATGGAATATTTTGTGGCTCTTTCCCACAGTAGGGGGAATGCCTGCTGCTTCCTCTTGAAGACATTCTTCCAGGTAGTGTCTCTGGTTGCAGCTGCTTCAGTGATTGTGGAGTGGGCTTAACTGGGAATCAAGGCCAGCTGTCCTTAATTACAGATGTCCCTGTTCAGCTGACTGGCCACAGTGAGGGTTGCGGTCCCTTTCCCATTACCTGCCTCTGGTTCTCTTCAGTGGTTTTTGTTGTCAATGACTGCCTGCAATTTGTCTTTCTGCCACATCAGCAGACGAAAACAACTTTATTACCAAAGCATTTTTGAGCATGTTGTGTCATTTTTATTACATAGAAATTAAAAGTATATTTGTCATTCAAATTCATAGTCTTCCTGCAATACTGAGTGTTTTTAAACCATAAGAATATTCAAGAAATATGTATGGAGATAGCTTATGTATTTCCTGCACCTATTTTATATTATGATAAGTACTGTACTGCTAACCACTAGGTTGTCAGTACAAACTCACAAACCACTCTTTGAAAACCCTATACAGGGTCATATGAGTAGGACTCAACTCAAAGGCACTTCACAACAGCAACGCTACTTAATGAATCCAATGTAATTTACTGATTGTTGAAATAATTCTATAATTACAATTTGGGGAAGGTATCATAATACCAACCATTATTTGAAATATAAATGCATTTAGGGACTCAGAGAGTTTATTGGAAATATAATTATTCTATGTACACACAGTCTTAACATAACTGAATATGTATATTTGCTTGTCATACAATAAACACTAAAACACCAGAATTAGGATATATGTCTTGGACTCCCTAAAGTGGTGAAAATTCAATGTTTTCTCACAGTGAACGTTTAAATAGGTGATATTGGAGAAATATCATTAACAGGAATAAATTCTCAACTTTGTTCACTCCAAGGCACTTAAAACCAACAACATAGAATGATTTATGAAATGTCAAAGTATCCATTTCTGTTAATAGAAGCAGTTAAGTTAATATTGTGCAGAAATACTCTCAGCATTGCTTCTTTTTTGTTAGTGATGGGACTATTCTTTCTTCCAATATATCAGTATTGACACTGTGCCTACATGCAACCCATGTACAAAACCTGGGAAAGGCTGTGTCTTAAGAAGAACAAGGCAGTCTACCAGTAGCCACTTTACTGCCTAAGACTGACAACATACTTGACTCAGGCATGCTCTTGTCTTTGTGCAGACACAGGTATGACTAATAGCAGTGACCAAAGCGTTTTCCATGCCCGAGAGGACACAAAGCTGGTATCTTCCCAAACCTGAAGGGAAAGGAAAGAAGGGTTCCACAGTATAAACTGCTTTTACTTTTGATTTCATTTCACTAGCAATTGGAACCATTTCAATAAAAGTATAAAAATTCTTTCTGTTCTCTGAAAAACTTCCCACTTTTCCCCTCATTGTAACTATGGCAAAAACCCTCTACCTGCAACTCTTATTCTAAATTCTCTAATACTAAAGTGCCAGCATTTTATATTTTTCTTTCCAGACTAGACAGAATCATTCAAAACTGCCTGCTTCTCACTGTCTAGGTTTCCCTTCCTTTTAATCCACAAATGCTTGCTTTTATCTATACTCATGTTGTAGTTGTTAGGATCTGTTGAGTTGGTACCAACTCATTATGATCCTATGCACAGCAGAATGAAACACTTCCTGATCCTGAACCAGCTTCACAATAGTTGCTATGCTTGAGCCCATTGCTGCTGCCACTGTGTCAATCAATCTTGTTGGCAGTGTTTGTCTTTTTTGCTGACTCTCCACTTTATCAAGCATAGTGTCCTTCTCCAGGGACTGGTCTCTCCTGCAAATGTGTAGGAAGTATGAGACAAAGTCTGTCTGTCTATCCTGGCTTCTAAGGCCCATTCTGGCTATACTTCTTCCAAAAACAGATTTGTTTGTTCTTTTGGCTGTGCATGGTACTTTTAATATTCTTCAACATCATACCTCAAATGCATCAATTCTTCTATAGTCTTCCTTATTAATTGACTCTTAAATTTTTTCATTGCCTATTAAAGTTTTTTTTTTTTTTTTTCCTTCTATGCAATGAACAAGTCGGGTATGCTTTAAGGTATAGGAAAGACATTTAAGCACCATTTAACATGTTTTCATCTTTTAGACTTTTTAACCTCTACTATAATTTCCAAAAGATTATTAATGATGGTATGGTGCTTCAGGTTAATGCACTGGACTGCAAGGTTGGTTTGAACTGCAAGGTTGACAGTTCAAGCTCACCAGATTTTCCTTGGAAACCCTATACAAGGTCACTATGAGTTGGAACCGAATAGATAACACTTAATAACAAACGACTTAATGTCAAAACCTTATTAGTGATGGTGGTGGTTGTGTGCCTTTGAGTCAGTTTTGGCTCATAGCAAGGCTGTATGGGGTTTCCATGGCTATAAATGTTTACAGGAGAAGAAAGCTATTCTTTCTCCCACAGAGCAGCTAGTAAATTCTAACTGCTGACCTTGCAACTAGCAACCCAATTACAATACCAGTGTCCCTTAAAGTTAATTAATGTATTGTTGTTGTTGGTGTTGGTAGGTACCATCAAGTTGGTACCAACTCATAGCGACCCTATGCACAACAGAGTGAAACACTGCCCGGTCCTAGACCAACCTCACAATTGTTGCCACAGGTGAGCCCATTGATGCTGTCACTTTGCGAATCCATCTTGATGGGGGTCTTCCTCTTTTTCTCTTACCCTCCACCTTACCTAACATGATATCCTTCTCCAGCAACTGGTCCCTCCTGACAATATGTCCAAAGTATGAGAGATGAAGTTTGGCCATTCTGGCCTCCAAGGAGCACTCTGGCTGCACTTCTTCCAACAAAGATCCATTTGATCTTTTGGCAGGAACTTTCATTATTCGCCTCCAACACCATAACTCAAATGCATCAATTCTTCTATGATCTTCCTTATTCACTGTCCAATTTTCGCATGCATATGAGGTTATTGAAAATACCATGACTTGGGTCAGGCACACCTTAATCCTCAAGCTGACATCTTTCCTCTTCAACACTTTAAAAAGGCCTTGTGCAGCAGATTTGCCTAATGCAATATGCTATTTGATTTCTTGACTGCTGCTTCCGTGAGTGTTGATGGTTGATCCAAGAAAGATAATTAATAGTAATAGTTTATTCTGTGGCCTTTGAGGTCAAAAAGTTTTGAGTTGCAATCCACCATTTTCTTTTTGAATGACTTTAGCTTAAATATTTAATCTTTCAATATACAAATTAGTATGATTATTACCTACCTTACAAATATTTGTAGGTGTAAGTGTGATGCTGTAGGTAAGGACTGGATTGCCACAAGGTTGGTGGTTCAATCTCACCAGCTGTTTCTTGGAAACCCTATACAGGATCACTGTGAGATGGAACCAACTAGAAGGCACTTAATGACAACAATAATTACCAAGATGCATCTATTTCTCTCACTGCCATGGAATCAATTCCAATTCACAGCATCCCTGTATAGGGTTTCTGAAATTGTAAATCTCTACAGGAGCCAAATCCTCATCTTCCTCCCTTAGAGAGACTGGTAGGTTTAAGCTGATGTCCAGTGCTTACCCTACAGTGCTGCCTGGTATATAATAAATGCTTAATAAAAGCTGGCAATTTTAACTATTTGTCCAGACCTCAAAATACCTAAATATCCTTTTAATAAGTGGTTCCCAACCTTTACTACCCATTTGTATCACTTGGAGGATGTTTAAAACTTCTGATGCTGAGTCTTAGGCCATTAAAAAAGATCACAAAGACCCAGGCTTTTTGAAATAAGATAGGGCAAAGCCCTGCCTAGACAAATCAAACCAGTAGTTTTTGCACAGAAGACAATGGCTTCCATATATTTAAAACTTCCTCAGATGATTCCAATGTATACCGAACAGTGATCCAGATCAAATACTTCATGATATGGTTGCAAAAACACTCTTGGTGCTGTCAGTTGACTTGTCCAAATGACTCAAATACTTCCTGGCAAATCAACCTAAGAGCCCAGCTCTCATGAAAACAGGCAACTTATTTACTCCAGTTGCCTTTTTCTAAAAGGAAACTATATACTCTTAAACAGTGAGCACACTCGGTTTCAGTTTTCCATTACCATTGATCCAACGGTTGCCTATTCATAATTAAAATAAGTCCCCCAAATGGAAAAATTTTATCAACCAATGAATTTTCCCCACTTAATGTCAAATAAATTATCTGTTTTTTTTTTTTTTTTTCTCCTCTGCTCTCTCTCACTGATTGATGAGAGAGTTTTATAAACAGTCTGAGAGGGTTTTACAATCTATTGGGTCAATATAGCACATCCTTGAAAGCTGTTCCCATTTACCATCAGCACATCTCTACAAAAAGTGAAAAAGTCAAGTAAATTATCAGTGTCTTTTTTTCTGAACAAACCTAATTAAGCAGTTATTTGGTGGCATAACCATAATATAGAGGAAACGCACCACTGCCCCTTTATGCCAGCACATCTCAAATCTACCCTAGCTATCAAATCAATCACTCAGTGTGCTGCTGGGTAATTAACAAAGGACAACATTCCTGTCAATAATGATGGAGAGTTCTGGCAGAAATAATGTCAATGGCCTAGCAGAGAGCAAGGGCCATTTCTATCCAGAAATTAGAA
>NW_006408878.1:1393328-1399806 GCF_000296735.1 Chrysochloris asiatica
TGCACAATAATTAAAAGCCAACAGTTAAAAATAAGAAGGCCTGGTAGCATTGTGAGTAACGAGTTGGTCTGCTAAATGCAAGGTTAGCAGTTCAAATCTACCAGCCGCTCCATAGGAGAATGATGAGGCCGTCTGTTTCTGTAAAGATTTACAGTCTAGGAAACCCTATCCAGTGTCACTGTGAGTTGGAACCAACTTGACTGCGTACCACGCTAGAAATATACAAAGGATATTGATCAAACATGCAATCAAACTGTATTGATAATTATTAGTGATTGGAATGCAAAGTTTGGAAACAAAGAGGAAGGATCAGTAGTTGGAAAATATGGGCTTGGTGAAGAAAAAAAAAAAAAATCCATAAGAGCCAAAATACAAGCTGAACTTGAATGTATCTCTCCTGAATTTAGCAACCACCTCAAGAACACATTTGATACAGTAGACACTAATAACCAAAGACCAGAAGAACTGCGGGATGACATGAGGAACTTCACACATAGAGAAAGCAATTGGTAATTACAAAGACAGGTGACTTTGTGAAAAGTGTCATAAGGGGCTGCTTCTTCTGGGTAGATCAGGCTTAAATGTTGATGTGTGGATGAAGCAAAGAGAGGTGAAAGTCAAGGATATAAGAGGGAAATAGGAATAATAAATAGTATGTTCCTAAAAGAGAAAAAATCAAGGCAGTGGGCTGGCTCAGGAGAGGGAGTAGAAAGGTTGAATTCTAGAACACTGATAGAAGGATTTGACATAAACAAGACAAAAGCTAACATTTCCTTTATGGCAGAGAGAAACAGTAAAGAATGGATCCAAATGAAACATTTTATTGCATTTATTGAACATACATATTTTGGTAATCTGCCCATTGTTTTTCATACATTATTTTACTTCATTCCTGCAACAATGTTTTTTTCACATTTTCACATTTTGCAAATCATGATGAGTCATTCAAATTAGAGGGATCGTGCCAGCCTCCTGCAGATGTCACATATAACATATGTAAACTGGCTGTACATAGAAAGAACATATCTGATTGTGTCAACATTAATTCATTCATCCAACCAGTATTTATTGAATACTAAATATGCACCAAACGCTCCTCTAAATTACGGATGTACAGAAATGAACAATAAAAGAAAATGTAGGGCTTTAATGTTACAATTGAAAAGAACAAAATAAGCAATCAAATATATAAAAGGGGCATCAAAAAGTTGGTTGAAAATTTCCTTTCTTTCAATTCTGTTTTCCCATGAATGTTCTGAACCCCATCTCAAGTACTATGCAGCAAATTTAAGCCAATTAAGAGATTAGAGCATGGTTTCTGGGAATGCAGGTTTGTATAAAGTGATCAAGGAATGCATTTATTATAGGATGGTGTTTGAATTAAAACTTGAAGCAAGTATGGGACAGATCAAGCAATCCAGACTTTGGGAAAAGCAAGAGCAAAGATACAGATAGAGAAAGCTTTTTGAGCCTGAGAAACACAAGGGGCCATTATCCTGGGGTGAAGTGAGGTGAAGGCTATTTGGAATTGAGAACAGATCAAGGAAGACACTATTTTCCGTAGTATGAACTGTGGATTTGTTACTTATGTTCATGCAACTGCATACATTGAATTTTAGACTTAATTGAATTTAGACTCCTGTTAGTCACCTAAAATGTCTTCTTAACACACTATGATATCTCACTGAATAGGTCAGTTCCTCTGTATGAAAGAAAAATGAAAATATATATGGGAATCATACATTTACTGTAAGTACAGAAAATATTTCTAGGAGAAAGACTATACTTCTGTAACTTCTAATAAAGCAACAAGATATCCATGAGTGCTTCAAACTAATATTGTTTTATCATTGAAATAACTACAAAACCAAGGCCAATAATTCAGCAGCAAGACCTTGAGGTGAGTGGATATTACAAGCCCCTCAGTATGTGTCATACAATTTCAAAGTAACTGATTCATGATAACTGAAGGATGATTATGTAGGTACTACCTATCTAGCCCTTAAAAGCTTCTCACTGAGGATTAAGAAGAATGTTTAACTTTCAGTGATTGATAATGTAATTATGGGAAAATAATAATTAATATGTCTTGAGATGTCACAGTCTCAAAGATGCAAAAAATATAAAGTAGCCAGTTACTCTGAAGTTAAACCTAACAACCCAAAGTCAAAAAGGTTCAGAATCCTTAGGTTCTTAAAGTGAAGAAGAGTTAATCTTACATTACGAAGGGCTCAAAAATAAAGGGCGGCAAAGATGCATTTTCTATTAATTTCTTTAAAAGTACGAATTTAAATTAAAATTTCCTTTATCAAAATGCTTTTTATGAAATTGAGTAAAATATTTAAATATATTTCACAATTATATTCACAATAATAATATCACATATATATTATATATTTACATCATATAATATATATTGTACACTTACGATATATAAATACATATAACGCCTTGTTTACTTCCAGACTTCTATATCGGGGTAGAGTCTAGGTGATATTGTCATGTCTGTTAGTCTTAGGATGTTTAGAGTTTACAAGGATGATTGGATACTAAATCAGTTTACAAGATGCAATTGCTCTTCCATTTACCAGTAACTGAGAAATATCATAGACATAGACACACACTAAGTATTTAAGAACCAATATAACAGAAGATGTGCAATACTTTAATGGGACATTTAACAACTTTTAAATACCTAGGATCAACACTGGACTGCTAACTACTAGGATGACGGTTCAAACCCACCAGCCACTCCTTGTTAGAACCGACTTGGAAGCACTGAGCAACAACAACAAGGGCAGGGCTGAGGTTATATCAGAGCATCTCCCAGGTGATGCCAGTGGTATAGTCCTGTGATACAAATGTGCAGAGCAGAATTGTAGAGGATATATTTATAGTGATTTTTAGAAAAAGTACTTAAGAATTGAAATGTTATAAAATTCACAAAGTTTAGGATGATTGTTCCTTGTGGAAGGGGAAGACAAAGACAGTAAACTAGCGAAAGTAAGCTCTCACAGGTAGATGTGAGCCTCAAAATGTATTTATATAATGTATTTATAACATATCATAAATTATGCATGTACTTTGTAACCTATAGAGAACTCTGGGTGTGGCAATGTAGGATCAGCACTGGACTGCAAACCACAAGGTTGGCAGTTCAAACCTACCAGTACTCCTCAGAAACTCTATATTGGATCACTATGAATCAAAACAGACTGGATTGCACTTAACAGCAACATATATATATGATAAAAAGATTCCTTTATATTTATTACCACATATTTAACAAACAAAACAAAACAGAACTCATAATAGGTCAGAGAGCCAAGATCTTTTCCAACAGAACTGATAAAAATGAGGGAGGATAGGAATAAACATTGGACAACATGAAACTGAATAGTCCAATGTTTGAAAAGAAAGATGAAAGCCATGCGTAAACACTCTATATTTGTAACCTCCAAAATTGAATCTGTACAAACAGACTTTGGACATTCTATTAGGAGGGACCAATCCCTGGAGAAGGATTGGATTCTCCTAATACTTGGAGTCCTGGTGTGGTGCTGTGGGTTAATGTGCCAGGCTGCAAAGCTGTTTGAACTGCAAGGTTAGTGGTTCAAACTTACCAGCTGCTCTTTGGAAACCCTATACAGGGTCGCTATGGGTCGGAACCGACTCGACGACACTTAAAAACAGCAACAATACTTGGTAAAGTAGAGTGAGAATGTGGAAGATCCTCAAGGAGATACATTGAAACTATGACAGCAACAATATCCTCACAGTGATTGTGAGACTGATGCAGAACTGGGCAGTGTTTCCTTCTGTTGTACATAGTGTAGCTATGAGTCAAAACCAACTTGATGGAACCTCACAGCAAAAACAACAACAATATAGGAGGTGGCTTCAAAAAGTTTGTGGGAAAAGAAATGAAAAGATAATGGAATTTTCCACAAACTTTTATGAAGACATTGTATATACATTGTTTAGTGTCGTCCAGCTGGTCCCAATGCAAACAACTCTGTATATGGTTTCCGAGGAGGAGTGGCTGGTGGATTTTAACCACTGACCTTGCAGTAGAAACTGACCTTGTGGTCTAGTGCTTATCTTATAATGCCACACCAAGTATCATCTATCTACCTATCTATCTATCTATCTATCTATCTATCTATCTATCTATCTATCTATCTATAGTGAGATATGCACATTTTTAAAGATGGATTTCATGTGAAAATATTCGTTTAAGTGTACTGGCCCGTCACCATCAGCACATTGTTTTCCCGTCATTGTTAAGTGCCTTAGAGTCGGTTCTGACTCATAGCAACCCTATGTAAGTTTCTGAAGGAAGGTTGATGGGTTTGAACTGCTGATTTTGTGGCTAGCAGTCCAGTGCTTATTCTACAGCACTACACAATGACTTCACATATTTATATGTTTATATAATACATTTTTAAAGATGGACTTCATGTGAAAATACTAATTTAATAGTACTAGCCCACAATGTGTTGTTGTTATGATACAGAGGTCTTGAAAATTGTGAGTTATGTCCAAGTAATATTAGAACTATAAGTTTAAGTCAGTGGTGAGTATTTTATTAGATGAACAGCTCCTACATCCTAAAAAAGAATCAAGTTCTACCTTCTGCTCTGCTTTGTTTCCACCTTTGTTCCTACTTCCTGTGTGTTTTCTGACATGTGGAGAAATGGAAGGAAACTCCGGGCTTATCATGCATCAGATCCTCTACAAGATGGGTTTTACACAGTAACTGCAACAATGGGCCCAAATACAGGAATCATTGTGACTATGATGTGGGACTGGGCAATTTTGTTTTGCTGTACATCGGGTATCTGTGGGTCGGAACCAACTCGATAGCACCTAACAATAACAACAACACCATGCATCAGATGCTACTGCAATGGGCTATTCACTTATGCCACAGCAAAGGATTCCCATCGCTTTTTAAAATCAGGTAGCTATAAGCATTCCTTCTTTACAGATGAGAAAAGGTACTCTAGAGAGGTAATTGCCTAAATCATGCACAACTAGAAAATACCAGAACCGAACTTCTAGCCACTACGTATGTATCCTGAAATCCCCCAAACCTTTTACCTGTTCACAATTCTTTAAGTATTTTACCAGGTCACTATGAGTGGGTACCGACTCGATGGCACCTAACAACAACAACAAATTATTAGCCTGGGTTTTTAATCTATTTTTAATCTGGGATCTATTTCCCTAGATAAACTATGCTAGGGAAAGTAATTAGTTTCCTAAGCCAAGAAAAGCTTTCTGGGCCCAGCCTATTAAACCATAAAAGATGTACCATCATTTGTAATAAAGGAGGGGTTGGAAAATCATTGTTATGGGCCCAAACCAGTCTGAAACCTATTTTGTAAGTAAAATTTTATTGGCACACTGCCACACCCATTCAATGCACCAGAAGATTTCAGTAGTGTACATATCAGTCACAGAAGGGACCAACATAAAGCAGCTGACTGAACTGAAAACCTAGCCCTGACTATAGTAGTGGTGGTGGTTGTGTGCCATTGAGTTGGTTCCAACTCATATCAATGATAACTGGAGTTTCTGAGGCTCTAAATCTTTATAAGAGCAAAAAGCCTCATCTTTCACCCACAGAGTGACTGCTAGATTTAACTTCTAAGCTTTCAATTAGCAGCCCTGCTTGTAGCTCACTCGACTACCTGGGTTCCTTCTAACTATAGTATCTCACCCCCAATTAAAACTAATTTGCTCACAACTCTCAGCACAAAAGAAAGGTTGTTCCTTGCTTTTTATCTTCAATCTTCACTTTCCCTTTAGTTGAAAAGTATTCCTTCCTTCCATCTATACTTGATAATCCCTTTCAGAAGGTCAAGCTCACCTTTCAACCAACCATCCTTTCAAAACGCAAAGGAACATGATAATTATATAACTCTAACTGAAGTTGATTCATGCACAATATTTGAATTCTTCAGAGTGCTTAGAATTCTTTACCTTTTTCATTCTATTTGTGGAATTAGGACTTTAAAAAAATATTCAGTCAATATCCATGTGAAAAAATACAAAATTTTGATACCTAATAAACATCACAATATACCTTACACTTATTCTAAAAGTAATCTATAAATGTACTCAGATGTTAAAAGTGAAATAATTTGTTCACAGGGATAAGAAAGATATGAAATAACATTAACTGAAAAAAATGTTTGGAGAAAATGTGGACTTACACATGGAAAGCTAGTTTTGATTATTGGTTTTTGTTTCACAAAAACTAGAGCAAGCACCATGGCCACATTTTTACAACACTCTGAAATCTAAACACTTCTGTTTATTAGTATAACATCTACGGAAGACTTCATTTTCCTTATCTCTTTTATCATGACCATTCCTAACAATTTAATGATGTAAACTAAAATCTAACAGTATTAACCTTCTCAAAGCTGTCTTATGAGTTTGTCCTCTTTTTTTTTTTTTTTTTTTTTAA
>NW_006408878.1:1400448-1401521 GCF_000296735.1 Chrysochloris asiatica
ATTTGTTGAAGAGACTATCTCATCCCCATTTAATGTGTTTTGGCCCTTGATCTATATGTGGATGAATTAACTTCTGGGTTCTCAATTCTGTTTCATTGACCTATGTATCTTTCATTGTACCAGTACCAGACTGTTCTGACCACTGTGGCTGTGTAGTAAAATTTGAAATCAGGGGGGGAGAGGCCTCCAACTTTGTTCTTCTTCTTAAACAGTACTTTTCTTATCTGAATCATCTTTCCCTTCCACATAAATTTCATGATCGTTTTTTCCATCTCTTTACAGAATGATATCGGTATCTGAATCGGGACTGTGAAACATCTGCAGATTGCTTTGCGTAGTATTGACATTTTCACAACATTAAGTCTTCCTATCCATGAGCATGATATATTCTTACATTTTGGTAAATCTATTTTGGTTTCTTGTAGCAATGTTTTGTAGCTTTCTTTCTATAGATCCTTTGTTTCTCTGGTTACATTTATTCCAAAATGTATCATCATTTGTATGACTATCATAAATGGTATTGCTTTCCAAATTTCCTTTTTCACAGCTGTCTTTAGTTGTATAGAGGAATACAAATGATTTTTGTATGTTGAGCTTGTATCCTGCCACTGTTGAATCTTCCAATGGGTTCCAGTAGTTTTTTTTTGCTTAGTCTTTGGGATTTTCTATGTATAGGGTCACCTCATCTGAAAATATAGAGAGTTTTACTTCTTCTTTCCCAATTTTGATGCCTTTAATTTCCCTTTCTTGTCTTATAGCTTGGGCTAAGACTTCCAACACAAAATTGAATAGCAGTGGTGATAACAGGTATCCTTGCGTGGTTCCTGTTTGCAAAGGGAATGCTTTAAGTTTCTCTCCATTTAGACTGATGTTGGCTGTTACTTTTGTATATTTGCTTTTAATTATGTTGATGAATTTCCCTTCAATTCTTACTTTATTGAGTGTTTTTTGTTAAAATGGGTGCTAGATTTTGTCAAATGCCTTTCTTACATCAATCAATATGATCATGTGGGTCTTTTCCTTTTTTAATTTATATGATGGATTATGTTGATTGTTTTTCTAATATTGAATCA
>NW_006408878.1:1405441-1436533 GCF_000296735.1 Chrysochloris asiatica
TTTTTCTTCATAGAACCCAGCTTCTCGTATATCATCAGTAAGTACTGGTCTATAATTTTCTTTTTTTAAGGAGCTGTTGGTGAGTTTGAACCAAACACCTTTTAGTTAGTACTTCACTGCTGACTCTAGAGCACAACATCAGAACTACACCCTCTATATAGGTCCATATATTTCTGAAGCTGGTATTTCCATGTCTCTAATCCTTCCCTGAAGAATTCTATGCTCTTAGATTTAAACCACATTAAAATGGCAGTTTGGGCATCTTCCAGGGACTCATGTAACTTTCCTTTGAAATGTTATTTGAGTTTTGGGAATGAAAAGATATCTGAAGTGGCAAGATCAAGGTTGTAGGGCAGATGGGGTAAGGCTTCCAAATGAAATTCTATTAGGACAGTCCTTGTTACACTCCAAGAATGAGCAGGTGCATTGGGATGGGGGAAAAAAAAAAAAAGATTCCTTGGGTCAACTGTCCTGGCCTTTTTCTCACAAATGAAAATTTAAATTTTCTTAAAATTTCTTTTGAGGATAAACACCCATGATCATCTTTTATCTTTAGAGAAAACCTATCAAGATTATTCCTTTGCCTTTGTTCTTTACAGCTTAGAAAAATAATATTCTATGATAATTAAAATAATATTAATGATGTTGGAAGCCTTATAAAGTATTGAAGTAATTATAATTTAATGTAAAATTTTCAGAGAAATATTTACATTATTATTATTTTAATATGGAAGATATTAGACATGATAATTATCGCAGACCATTTAGACATATTGCATTAGGCAAATCTACTGCACAAGACCTCTTTAAAGTGTTGAAGAACAAAGATGTCAGTTTGAGGACTAAGGTGCATCTGACCCAAGCCAAAGTAATTTCAATAACCTCATATGCATGTGAGACTTGGACAGTAATTAAGCAAGACAGTAGAAGATGAATTGAATTATGGTGTTGGAGGAGAATATTAAAATTACCATGGACTGCTAGAAGGAAAAACAAATCTGTGTTGAAAGAAACCTCCTTAGAATCCAGGATGGTAAGACTGACTTCATCTTTCATACTTCAGATGAATTATCAGGAGGGCCAGTTCCTGGAGAAGGACATCATGCCAAGTAAAGTAGAGGGCCAGTGAAAAATAGGGAGACCTCTAATAAGATGAATTGGCACAGTGACAGCAGCAATGTGCTCAAGCTTAACAACAATTGTGAGGAGGGTGTAGAATAGGCAGTGTTTTGTTCTGTTATGCATAAGGTTGCTATGAGTTGGAACTGAGCCAACAGCACCTAACAGCAACATTTCTACTATTAAAAAAATATATGATATGGTGATTCTGTTAATTCCAATTATATTTTATGAAACATTGCATTTTTCAAGCTCTTAGGTAGAAAATGTCCATAGCCTGTTGTTGTTGTTAGGTGCGATTGAGTTGATACCAACTCATAGTGACTCTATGCACAAAAGAATAAAACACTAACCAGTCCTGGGCCAACCTCATTATTGTTGCCATGCTTGAGCCCATTGATGCTGCCACTTTACCAACCCATCTTGCTGGGGGTCTTCATCTTTTTCTCTGACCCTCTACCTTACCAAACATAATATCCTTCTCCAGTGACTGCTCCCTCCTGACAATATGTCCAAAGTATGAGAGACGAAGTTTGGCCATCCTGGCCTCTGAGGAGCACTCTGACTGCATTTCTTCCAATACATATCTGTTTGTTCTTTTCACAGCCCATGGCACTTTTCAATAGTCTCCTACAACACCATAACTCAAAAACATCAATTCTTCTACAGTCTTCCTTAGTCACTGTCCAGCTTTCACACGCATATAAGGTTATTGAAAATACCATGGCTTGTGTGAGGCACACCTTAGTGCTCAAGCTGACATCTTTGCTCTTCAATACTTTAAAAAGGCCGTGTGCAGCAGAGTTGCACAATGTGGTATGGATTGCATCTCAATATAAAGAAAACAAAAATCCTCACCGCTGGACCAATAAACAACATTCTTATCAATGGAGAAAAGATTGAAGTTGTCAATGACTTCATTCTTTTTGGATCAACTATCAACACTCATGAAAGCAGCAGTCAAGAAACCAATCAACCTATTACCCATAGCCTAGGAATCTGCATTTCTGATTCAATGGAACTGTAGATATATACTTTCTATAATGTTCTCATATACAAAAGCTGAGAACTAGTCTTCATACATGCAAGAGTATCACATAAACATGTTAGAATTATACATTAGTAAGACTTCCATTCCGAAGAGTAAAAATGAAAATACAGAAAATTTAGAATGTAAAAGCAAAGTTTCTTTTGTTCTATTGTGATCTACAACTTTATTATAAATTTTAAAGCTTTTATAGAAAAAAAGTCAAGTAGTAATTTTCTGTGGTGTCAAAGATATTGTCAACAAATATAAAAAATATAATGAATTTGTGTTTGTCTACCTTGGCTACACACTTTGCAGTAGAAATTTTGAGTTGGATTTAACTTAGGTCGACACCCATTTGTGCAAATAAACTAGAACAATATGTGCAGTTGAATAATTTAGTAATTTTAAAAGAAAATAAAATTTAGTGGAACAAAGTGAAATTCCAGTTCTTGCTTCATGAAAAATAATAGTTGTAAACGGTGATCAGAGTATTGTTAGAGTTTTTAGTATGTAATTGCAGTTTTTAAGAGACAGTTTATCCTCTGCAATATGTAATATTGGAGTCCCTGAATGGTGTAAACAGTTAATGTACTAAGCTGATAACTGAAAGTTTAGAGGTTTGAGTCTACCCAGGATTGCTTTAGAAGAAAGACACAACTACCTATTTCCCCTAAATCAGCCATTGAAATACCTAAGGAGTACAGATCTACTCTGACACACATTGGGTCTCCATGAGTTGGAATTAACTCTACGACAACTTTTTGTTATATCCAACTTTTTAAAAACCATATGAAAATAAATCACAATTGATGTTGCTGTTGTTAAGTGCCATGGAGATGGTTCCAACTCATAGTGACCCTGTGCACAACAGAATGAAACACTGCCTGATCCTGTGCCAACCTCACAATTGTTGCCATGCTTCAACCCATTGCTGCTGCAACTGTGCCAATCCATCTCACTGGGATCTTCCTCTTTTTCACTGAACCTCCACTTTACCAAGCATGATGTCCTTCTCTAGAAACTGGTCCCTCCTTATAATATGTCCAAAGTATGAGAGACAAAGTCAGTCTCACCATCCTGGCTTCTAAAGAGCACTCTGGCTACTTCGTCAACACAGATTTCTTTGTTCTTTTGGTACAAGTCTATGGTACTTTAAAAATTCTTCTCTAACACCATCAAATTATGGTCATACACAACTTCACCTTTCTTAAATAAAGATGAAAAATAGGCCAGAATAGCTTTTACATAATATTTATATTGTGCTAGGTGTTTGGGGTTATAATTGATGTATTGAATAAATAATTTGTAAAAATAATTTAATTACTTATTCAATACATATGAATAAATAATGTGTGTCCTAGTTACTGGATTGTGGCATAAATATGACAAAATTCTCATTATCTTTGAAACTTACTGTAGGCAACATACAATAAAGTAATACATTCTGAGGAGAAAAATAGAAATATGAAGAATAAGGAATATTGAAGAAAGATGAATATAGTTTGATAACTACAATTTTATGGTCAGGAATGGCCTTCTGATAAGGTGATATTTGAGCAGAAACCTGAGGGAAGCTAGGGGAAAGCATTTCAGGTGGAAAGGACAACCAGTGTGAAGCCATGTATGTGATCAAAGTGGGATGAGTAAGTGGGAGACCAGAGGGAAGAAAAGTTGGGGGCAAAAGTCTATGTGCATATGTGTGACTGTGTGTGTGTGTCTTTAAGGAGAATGAGATTTACTATAATATTTTATAATGACTTACTATAATATCTTCACTGGACAGTGAATAAGGAAGATCGTATGAAGGATCGATGCCTTTGAGTTGTGGTGTTGGAGGAGAATACTAAAAGTGCCATGGACTGCCAAAAGAACCAATAGATCTGTTTTGGAAGAAGTGCAGCCAGAGTGCTCCTTGGAGGCCAGGATGGCTAAGCTTCATCTCTCATACTTTGGACATATTGTCAGGAAGGAACAGTCGCTGGAGAAGGATGTCATGCTGGGTAAGATGCAGGATCAGAGAAGAAGAGGAAGACCCCCAACGAGATGGATTAGCCAGGTGGCATCATTGATGGTGTCATGTGTGGCAGCGGTAGTGAAGTTGGCCCAGGATCAGACATTGTTTTGTTCTGCTGTGCATGAGGTCGCTATGAGTCAGTTCCGACTCGATGGCACCTGACAACAACAACATAATATATTCTGGATACAGAAGCTGCCAGTAGGTTTTAAGAATGCCATGGTCTGAACTATATCTTAAGAAGTGACCCTCTGGTTGCCTTGATAAAAAAAAAATCTTGTAGAGTAGCAAGTGTGGAAGTAGAGACATCAGTCCAGAAGCCATTTCTTGTCTGAGAGATAATTCTGACTTGGACAAGGGAAGAAGAAAAAGCAGAGGGAAGGTAAGCATAATAAAGGTTTGGTTATATTTTGCTTGTAGTTTAGAAAAAATGTGTCAATGAAACCATTGATTTTTTTTTTTTTTTCCAAATGGAATTATAGCACAGGTCAATGATTGTTGTTGTTAAGTGCTGTCTACTCAGTTCCAACTCATAGCGACCTTGTATAGGATTTCGAGGAGCAGCTGGTGGGTTTGAGCTGCCAGCCTATAATTGCAGTTCAATCAGACTTCAAAGTCCAGTGCTTATCTTACAGCTCTACTAGTATGCTTGGAGTCATAATCTGGATTTTGTGTTAGAGTTTGTTAAACTTGAAACATCTGTTAGACCTCTGATTGATGGTTGTTGTTGTTAAGTTCCATCAAGTCGGTTCTGATACATAGTGACCCTGTATAGGGATTCTGAGGAGTCCCTGGTGAGCTTGAACCTCTGAACTTGAGTTTCAGTTAGGGATGGAGAAACTGACACGGGAATTGCCAATCAAATAACTAGCTAGGGCAGGGACACAGAAAAAGGAAAGGTCTTAAAAAATGAGTGGGGCAAATTAGAAGGAACCAGAAAAGAACACTGAGGAAAGACTGGGTAGGACTAAGAAAGATTTCTGGAAACCAAGGAAAAAAATGACTGACTCACACATCAGGATATTTTGAAATGTATTATCAATAAGCAGTATTCGCTTAAGAGGTTTCAGTAACCGGTTGGACCTGCATCTCTGAGATCACTGAGAATAAACTACAGGGTTCAGCTAAGCTTGCAAAGGAAAATGTTTTCCCTTAACATTGGAACAGTTCACATTAGGTATAAAGATCATACTTTTATTTCTGTTTTGCAATTTAAATAATTAGTATTGATTTTTTTTTTGCTGTTTTCATCACAATAAAGTGAGGTTGAACATCTATTCATATTCATACAATTTCCCTCACTAGGAACATAAGGTGTTGCATTATTTTAGGACTATTGATTCCCCCCTCTCACTTTTTCAACTTTCTCTTAATAGGAACTATGCAAAGCAGTTCATTCTCAGAAGGTAATGTTTATTTTTTTATGACATATCTCTTTTTGGTGGTATGAATTTTCTGGAACATTATCATTCCAGAAAAACATGGTGAGAGGGGGACTCTTTCACACATAATCCCTTTAAAAATTATATTGGTCTAAATCTGAACATATGTACTTCTCTCCCCAATAACTTTTCTTTTATATTTAATCTTCTATACCCTACTGTTGTTATTAAGAGCCGTTAAGTCATTTCTGACTCAAAGCGACCCTGTATAGGGTTTCCGAGGAGTGACTGGTGGGTTTGAACTGCTGACCTTGTGATTAGCAGCCCTGTGCTTATCCTACAGTGCCACACCAGGACATCTAGGCCTTTCTATAACTACTTTTAAAAAATTCTGCTCATCAACTCAACCCTCTTCCAAAGTAGGAGTAGTCAAACACTACTGTGTAACCTGTAAGAGAGTTTATACTTGGATCTTTCACAGTTAGAGCAGAAAGAACAATGGTGGACCCTCCCCTGGAAACCTCGATTTGCAGACTGCATGATATAGCAAGACCTAGAGTATGTGGGAAACTATTTAGACAGTAAATTCACATTTGATGTTCTTGCTAAGTGCTCTTGAATTGGTTCTAATTCATAAAGACCCTGTTTGGAGTTTCTAAGGAGCAGCTGGTAAGTTTGAACTGCTGACCCTCTGGTTCACAGTCCAGTGTTGATTCTACAGTGGCACACCAGGGGTAGCCACTGTGAAATACTAATTGGCAATTTTTACATGAAAACTAAAATCTGCAGATACAATGAGGGTCCCCATGAACTTTCTGAAGCCCCCTTGCTGCTCCATAGTGTTCTCCTTGGAAACCCTATACAGGGTTGCTAACTGGAGTTAGAAACAATGGCACTCAAAAACAACAACAATCCTTTATGAAAATAGACTGCTACATCTTTCTCCTGTTGGGCAGCTGGTGGGTTCAAATTGCTGACCTTTCGATTAACAACCCAACATTGAACCCACTGCACCACCAGGACTCCTTAACTTCATATAAGAAAAGGGAAAAGAAGACCCAGGCCTATAGTGCACAATAAGAAATGTAGTTACTCTGTTCAGAATTGTGTGTGCTAATTTCACTTGTCAGAAGGTAAACTGTAGGGAAACATGAGTATTCAGTAACTGCAATCTGACAGATCAATTCATTGTGCATATAATGCAGCCTGAAACCTGTGCAAAGAACTATTAATCACAGTGTTGTTCCACCATGAATTGCTAACTCATACTATGTTTGAAATAGTTTTTTCAAAGATGACTTTGTATATTGTTTACATTTAGTAAATATTATCAAGACTCACTCCAAAAAGTGGGAATGTGGTATTTTTTGCGAGCCTATTAAACCAAACAGAATGCTTCTTAAAAATGTTATTCATTACATGCTGTTAAATAGAACAGATGAAGGTCAAAGGAGCAAGAGAAAAACCAGTGTATAGATTGAATTCTACCATGATGTCTGTCACTGGCTTATGCATTTAGATAGGGTATGGTGCTAATGAGGCCAAAGTAACAGGCTTCATTCTGATAGCTGTCAATTAGCCTCATTCTGTTTCATGTTTCCAAGCTGAACTCTACTAGCTGAGCCACTACTAGCTGACTCATTGCATAGCTGGTCTCAGGGGGGAGCAGGCTAGAAAGCTTAGATGGATCAACACAAAGTTCTAACTACTTCAGGAAAGACAATTTAAAGGGTACAGTCTTCTGACAGTAGGTCATTAATCCCCAGCTCTCAGAAATAAAGAGTAATGCATTACATAGGAGCCACAAGAGAGCAGGGGAAAGAGCATTAAGCTGTGATACAGAAGATCCAGGTTCTAGTACCAGTTCTAGAAGTCCCGGAATTTGTTACCTAAAACATAACAATTAAATTCTTTGACTCTTAATATCCTTACTTATCAGTTGTTCCTTATTAATACGCGTCCTGGTTAATCTGCATATTGAGAGACTCAAGATAATATGACTTGTTCACCCTGTGTATGAAGTTCCTACAGGCTTGTCTAATAAATATTGGCTGAATACATTTTAAGAATAAATTTGGAAAATTGGAGCACACTATTACAATGTTGTTGTTAAGTGCTGTTGAGTCAGTTCTGATCCATAGTGAGTGACCCTGTATAGGGTTTTTGAGGAGCAGCTGGTGAGTTTCAACTGCTGACCTTGCCATTCAAACCGACCTTGCAGTCCAGTGCATTAACTCACAATACCACACCAGGACTCCCAATATTACAATATAACTTAACATATTTAGCTTAAATTACCATTTGTAGACATTAAATATAGCAGAATACTTCTAATATACTATAGATTCTTCTATATGAAAATAAAAATAGATTAAAGCATTTATTAAAATTAAAGAGAATAAATGTCATCTGAGCTCAATCATTGTTACAAACACTGCTATGAACAGTGTAATTAATCTTCTATAGAAAATCAGAATGCATAGTCAGTCTTCTAAATTTAATAAGTTGCTAAATAACCAATAGCCTACTGTTTTGCAATATACATTGTCAATTAAAAAAAAAGATATAAAACTGTGTAAGAATTTAGGAAAAAAATTATATATAATACTGATGAAAATATATAATCATCAGTTATAAAGGAATTATTTTTTCAACTTAGTCTGCAAGATAAATAACATTGGACAAGAAAAGCTTTATTGTTAGCAAATTATGTTGTGGTTGTTGATTGCCATGGAATTGGTTCCAACTCATAGTTGCTCTGTATAGGGTTTCTGAGACTTTAAATAGTCACAGGATCAGAGTACCTCATCTTTCTCCCATGGAGTGGCTGGCAGACTCAAACGGCGGTCTTTGTGGTTCACAGTCCAGTACTTATAATATGGAGCCACTTTACTCAACAGAAAGTTATAGACACAATTTATCTCTGCTTTTTTTTTTTTTTTTTTCTTTCATTTTTCAAAGAGGCACCTCTTTGTATCGTGTTTAAATGCCAATGCAACAGCTGATGATTAAAAGTTGATTACCTGGAAACTTAAAAAAATATGTTGAATACTAGAATTACTTTTCTTTGCTACAATGTGGTGGACAGGCATGAACAGGTTCTCACCTTCTAGTATTCATTGTTGTTGTTATTGTTATGGGCTGTCACGTTGGTTCTGACTCATATCAACCCTGTATAGCTTTGTGTAGTTCCCTCACTTCTGTGCTTCTGGTATGCAATGTAAGGTTTAGTCATTCAACAGACTTATTCCTTCCTCTCTTGCTTGCTTTAAAGAAGAATATTACCACATTATAAAGGGCCTTTGGAAAGGCAGCATAGCAGGAAACTATGAGGGCAGATTCTAGGAACTGAAAATGACCTCTACCTGACAGCTAGTAAGAAGTTAGGAATCCAGTCTTACAATGCAAGGAAATGTATTCTGCCAGTAGCTTGAGGAGGCTTGGAAATGGATCCATCTGTTGCAAAGTCTCGAGCTCAGGACTGAGCCCTGGCCATCTCCTGGATTACAGCTTTTTAGAGGACACAACTAATTCATGCTGGGATTCTTGAAGCACTGAAATTATCTGATCTGGTAGCATAAGAGTCAGGCTGATAACCTCAAGGTCAGCAGTTTGAAACTACCAGCTGTTCTGGAGGACAAAGATGAGGCTTTCTGCTCCCTTAAAGATTTTCAACCTCAGAAACCCTGTACAGGGTCACTATGAGTCGGAAGTGACTCCATAGCACACCACCACCACAGCATGCAATGTACTTTGTTACACAGAAATAGAAAACTAATATGAGGAATATTTGAGGAAACAAAATTGTTCTGACAAGAATATCACTGATAGATTCAAAAGCATATGCAAACAAGCAAACTGTCCTTTTTGGGGAAGGCTACCATTGGACTTAGTGAAACATACACACACACAAATTTTGAAAACTGGTTGAATTCAAATTAAAAAGTATACTGTTGCACCCCCCACCCCAGACCAAAACTGAAACTCATAGGGAACACATGAGCAGGCATGTAAGCTCGCTAGTGACCACATTGGTCTACTGGTGAGTGGATGAGGGGGAAAGGCAGCAATGAAGATATGGGCTGAGTTCAACCACATTCCATGGACTCCCGTTGACCTGGAGATGAGAGAGAAGAGGACGTGCTGGTTGGTCCACAGTCTGGTGAGACCTGGGGACATCTGAGCCCACGGACAAGGACATAGCCATAGAGGGCTAGAGCTGAGAGTGAAGCATCCAGCTGATATGAAGTGAGGGGAGATGTACAAGAACACCCAAGCTTGCAGATAGTACACATCTGACCTAGCCTCAATAGCTTGATAATCAGAAATCAACTAGAGGAATGATTTGTTCAATGTAAAACTCATGATTTGCCCTGTTAAATGTCACTCAACTCACAATAAAAACTGAAAAAAATGCATTTACAAATATACGAACACATACTTTTAATTCACAAATATTAAAGCAAAAATCAGATGATTAATTTTTAAGTGTGAAATGTATTGGTCTATTTAGTGATACAATAGGTACTTTCTGAAAACAACATTGCCTCCATTTCATTAAATAATTGTTGTTGTTATATGGCATGCAATCAGTCTGGACTCACAAAGACCCTGTATAGGGTTTCTAAGGCTTTAAAACTTTGCAGGAGCAGAAAGCCTCATCTTTTTACCATGGAGTGTCAGGCTGGATCAAACCTCACACCTTGTGGGTTGTAGTCCTTTGCTTATCATATGGAGCCACCTTACTCCCCCCTTAATAAATACTATATATGTATGTCTTCAATAGGCATGGTAAATTTCAGCCAACAGTGTCTGATAACAAACTATATTTCTTCAAGGCACATGCAAAATAATTTCAGCATTCTCTAATAACAAAAGGTAGATGTAAGAATAACTGAAGTGTCCTAACATGAAATAAACTTTCATTGTTTAAATGTGAAAAATATGTACTGTAAACATAAATAAAATTTGGGCAAAACCCTAAGACTATGTAATTAATAACAATTTATTCTGAGATATTGATGAGTTTCATAGAGAGAAATGTTTTTTTGTCATAATTCTCACACAGTTTCAATATCATAACTCAGTTTGAAAGCCATATAACCCTATATGGTCTGAGACACCAACTAATAAGCATGACATACAAGCGAATATAAAGGACTGGCATTTCCTTTGTATTTTCCTGTGCCAAGTTTTAGAGTCTTGGTGTGATACTTTAGGAAAAGCACTGGACTGCTAACCACAAGATCAGCAGTTCAAACCCACCAGCTGTTTCTCAGAAACCCTATACAGGGCCAGTATGAGTTGGAACTAACTTGATGACATATAACAACAATAGCACCGTATTTAAAGCACAGTAGTTATATTTATAACACAATTCCAATTTATGTTCCTATATCCTACTCCTACAACTTGTCTTTCAGTTTGTAATACCGTGTGATGGTTTATGTGATGCTGGAAGCTATATCACTGGTGTTTTTAATACCAGCAGGGTTTGTCATGTTGGAAAAGTTTCAGAAGAGCTTCCAAACTAAGAAAGACTTGGAAGGCCAGGCAGACTACTTCGGAAGCTTAGTCACTGAAATCCTCATGCACTGCAGCATTGTCAGATCTACTGCAAAGACCTGGAGTTAGAAAACCAAAAGGGAAGAACAAGCGCGGCATTTTCCAAACAGAAAAAAACTGAAGAAAAAGATTAAGCCTTGACTTGTAAGACTTAGGGATTCTATGGCAAAATATTAAACGGTGCAGAAAACATCAAAAGAAGATGGGAAGCATACACAGTCACTGTACCAAAAAGAAATGGTTGAAGGCAGTGGGGAAAAACAAGGCCCAAGAATTGATGCAATACAAACTGAAATCTTTCAACAAACTTACGTAGCACAGGAAACTGTCACTCATCTATGCCAAGAAATTTGGAAGACAGCTAACTGGCCAGCTGACTGGAAAAGATTTATATTTGTGCTTATTCCAAAGAGAGGTTTCTCAATGGAATGTGGAAGTCATTGAACAATATCATAAATATAATATGCAAGTAAAATTTTTCTGAAGATATTTCAAAAATTGTTGCAACAATACTTTGATGGGTAACTGGCAGAAAATAATGCCAGATTCAGAAGAGGGCATGGAACTAGCGATATCACCACTGACATCAGGTGGATGCTGTCTGAAGGCAGATAATACCAGAAAGATGTTTGCTGTTGGTGTTAAGTGCTATTGAGTCAGTTCCGACCCATAGTGACCTTGTATAGGGTTTCCAAGGAGCAGCTGGTGAGCTTGAACCACCAACCTTAGGGTTTAAACCAACTTTACAGTTCAGCACATTACCCACAAGTGCCACCCCTGGACTCCAGAAAGATGTTAACTGGTGCTTTATTGACTATGCAAGGGCTTTTGTCTCTGTAGATCATGACAAACTATGAATAACATTGTGATGCATGACTATTCCAGGGCACATAATTGTACTCATGAGGAAACTGTACCTAGACCAAGAGGCAGCTGTTAAACAGAACAAAGGAATAGGGACACTGAATGGTATAAAATCAGAAAAGGTGTGTGCTATGGTTATATCCTTCCACCACACTTATTGAGTCTGTAAAACAAACAAAATAATCTGAGAAGCTGGATTATATGAAGAAAAACGTGACATCAGGATTGCAGGATATACAGACGATACACTCTTGCTTACTGGAGGCAAAGACTACTTAAAATACTTACTGATGAGGATCAAAGACATCAGCCTTAAGTATGGATTGCATTTCAATGTAAAGAAAACAAAAATCCTCACAACTGGACCCATAAAGAGCATCATGATAAATGGAGAAAAGATTAAAGTTCTCAAAAATTTCATTTTGCTTGCATTCACAATCAACACTCATAGAAAGCAGCAATCAAGAAATCAAATGACATTTGCATTAAGCAAATCTGCTGCACAAGAGGTCTTTAAAGTACTCAAGAGACAAGATATTACTTTGAGGACTAAGAGGTACCTAACACAAACCATGGTATTTTCAATAGCTTCATATGGGAACGTTGAAAAATGAAGAAAGAAAACCACAGTAGAATTGATGCATTTAAATTGTATTGCTGGAGAATATTAAAGGTACCATGGACTTCCAGAAGAACAAACAGATCTGCTCTGGAAGAGGTGCAACCAGAATACTCCTTGGAAACCAGAAGAGGGAGACTTCATCTCTCATACTTTGGACATACTATCAGGAGAGACCAGTCTGTGGAGAAGGGTTTCATGCTTTTTAAAATGAGGATCAGCAAAAATGAGGAAAGCCCAAATATGGACTGACACAGTGGCAGCCGCAGCAATGGGCTCAAGTGTAACCAATTGTGAGAATGGCATAGGACAAGGCAGTGTTTTGTTCTGTTTGCATAGTGTTTCTTTGAGTTAGAACTGACTCTTTGGCACATAACAACAACATAGGCTATGTCACCATCACACGGTACAACTGAAATGTTGGAAGTAAAGTTCTCCTGTGGTGTAAAGGGCCTCTTTTGAGATATTTGGCATATGAAGTGCAAATTCTCCTATATTAATACACTTCCTCCAACTGAACTGTGGATGTTTGTGCTAGAGATACATAATTATCTAGAATAAGTTGGAGATAGTCTTCATTTTGGAATTGCGGTTAAGGTTGGAGACTCTAAATTCTCTTTTAACCAGATTTTGTTGACTTAAATCTTGACTCAACTACTTTCTGCTGTGTGATTTTGGTCAAGTTTGTTAATCTCTACGAGCTTGGGTGTCTTCATCTATAAATAGAGAACAAAAGTATGTCCCCTCTAGGGTTGGTGGGAACATTAAATAAGATAGATAAGGCCTATAAAATGCTAAGAAGAGTATCTGGCCCATAGAATGCCCTGATAGCCTAGTTCTTACTGACCTCTGACATCAAAATTTCAAAGTGTGGAACTTTACCAAATAAAAAAATTATCATTATTAAGGCTATAAAAGATATACAAGTTTAAGATGATTATTATACCCTATTGAAAACTTGAGAAGTCATTTTATTTCTCAACATTAATTTTCAGAGACTTACATTGAAGCTATGTAGTTACATAAAGCAATAAAACCAAAAATGAGCTAGTATAAGACTATTCAAGATACAGAAATTTTAATGGACAAGAATGAGGCTGAATTTCCTGAAAGGTAATGGACAAACTAGAAAATATGAAAGCTTAGAGAAAATACATAGAAAATCAAAAAGGGCATTTAGTATAGCCACTTTTTCAAATAATCCTCTTAAAAGCATTTGACAGATGTTGAAAGAAATGTCAAAAGTGACTTTTCCATAATAACTTATTTTATCTTTCAAGAATGTATTTTAGCTCATGGACACAACATGAGCATTAATTACATATAATTCTCAAGGGTTTTAAGTTATACTAAGTTATACATAAATTCCCTTTCTGAATTTATGAGGTTTTTAAAAAATTACAATCACAATATGTATACATAGGCAGACCCTGGGATATAAATGTCTGACTTATGGACAACTCTACTTGACCTTTGATTTTATTTAAATTTGTCCTAACTTGGAAATGATTAAACCAACTTCTAATCACAACAAATTCCTCACTTTCTACACGTGCAGTTTTTAAATCATTGAAAAGGCTTTCAGTCTTTTCTTGCACTAAAATAAGGCTAAATGAGAGCTCTGTGTACCCGCTTTGACTCACCTACAAATTTCACTCAGACTTAATTGCATGGTTAGGAACAGATCTCGTTCATAATCCAGGGGCTACCAGGAAATTGTGTTTTTGTTTATTTAAAAAATCATAATAATCATTCATATAATATTAAAAGTAATTTTGCTATCATTAAACATAATAATGATAAAAAGTTGAAGTTATTGAGTTTCAACCAATTTAAAAAAAAAGGTAGCTTTGGGAATTAAAATGGCAGATACATGATAAAGATTTGTAGAATAAAAACATACATTATTAACCATATGGTTGATGTTGTTAAGTGCCATTGAGTTGGTTCCAACTCATATAACCCTTAGAGAGTTTCCAAGGTCTTACTGGTGGTGTTACTGGTGGATTTGAACCACTGATCCTGAATAAGTCATGTTCAACTAACCTGAATCCCTTTTTGTTAGAACTATAGCTCCTGGGAAGTCATAAAATGTATTGATTTTATGCCAATTTTGAGCCTTCCATGATGGCATTCTTATGGATCAAATTGCAAAAAATGACAGGGATGATAATGGTCTTGGGTGGATCAATGCTGGTTGCTGATTAAATAATTGTATTCAGACAGTCTCGAGATCAATGTCGAAAAATGAGTCACAGGAAGGTTAAGATTCTGATTTTATATTTTTATCCTCTACCTGAATTAAGATAGGTAAAGTTGGTTTATTGATAAGACAACATACATCACAAAATAAAACTCATTTTAAAGGGTTGAATAGAAAGGACCAAGAAAATTGAAATTCAACATGTATAATTGTAATATTCTACATTTGGTTAAAAGGAAGATGATTTAAAAATCCATTTTTATGGGGGATCTGGGACTGATTTTTTTTGGGGGGGCGGAGGCGGGGATGGGGTAATTAGTTGACCACCAAGTGATAGAAATTACAGTATACTGTAACTATGAAATATTTAAACCCTCATGACTGCCAATCAGAAGACTAATGCTCAAATTTTGGGAAATGACAGCTTTACTTTACTCTGTGTTGGCCACACTGTATCATGAGTAGCAGACACCTGTACTTCATATTTATACTTTAATATTAAAAAGCATTCAATACCCCAAACACCATCAATTATGCACCCCCAGGGTTAAAGTCAACTCCCTTACCGGTGACTATAACACTGTTTAGAGAAACTGAGTTATTTATTTGCAGATATCATTTAAATCATACTTGAATAGGGGATATTCTAATTCTTTCTGGGTGGTGTCTTATAAAAGGGGGATAATAGATTCAGAAACAAGGCAACGACAGCATGTGAGAATCTGTCTATAAGCAAAGTTCTTGTTGTTTAGTCAAATTTAACACATAGCAACCCTGCATAGGGTTTCTCAAGAGCAGTTGATGAGTTTCAACTGCCAACCTTGCAGTAAAAACTGGCTTTGTGGTCAAGTGCTTCTCCTACAGCACCATACCAGGACTCCCTACAAGAAATGCCCAGGGCTATAGAAGTTGAATACCACTTGTCTATCCGTTTGTCATACTGTGGTGAGTTGCATGTTGCTGTGATTCTAAAAGCTATGCCATGAGTATTTTAAATACCCATAGTGGACAGGTTTCAACTGAGCTATCAAATGAAGACAGACAAGGAAGAAGGAGAAATGGACTACTTCTGAATATTTAGTCACTAAAAACCTTTAGAATATCAGTGGAACAATGGTAGCACCAGAATATTGAATATTGAAACATGATGAAGAGCGCAAGAATATTGTCAGATGTAGTTCCAGAAGATTGGAAGGCACTCAAAATGTGACTGGGGAATAGCTGACCCCTCAAAGAAGAGTTGACCATAATGATGTGAATGGAGCAAAGCATTCTACACCTTCATTTGGTGATGGGGTACAACTCAAAATAAAAAGAAACAGCCGTAAACATCCATTAATAATCAGAACATGGAATATATGAAGTAAGGTGGTGGTAGTGTGCTGTTTAGTTGAATCTGACTCATAGCAACCCTGCATAAGGTTTCCGAGGCTGTAAATCTTTACAGGAACAGAAAGCCTCATCTTTCTCCCATGGAACAGCTGGTAGTTTAGAACTGCTGACCTTGAAGTTATCAGTCTGACTCGTAACCACTAACACTGCCAGAGTTCCTTATACAAATTATTTGTTATTGTTGTTAGGTGCCATCGAGTTGGTGCCGAATCATAGTGACCTTTTGCACAGCAGAATGAAACACTGCCGGATCCTGGACCAGCCTCACTATTGTTGCCACACTTGAGCCCATCCATGCTGCCACTTTGCCAATCCATCTCTCGGGGGGTCTTCCTCTTTTTCTCTGACCATCCACCATACCCAAACATGATATCCTTCTCCAGCGACTGGTCCCTCCTGACAATATGTCTGAAGTATGAGACATGAAGTGTGGCCATCCTGGCCTTCAAGGAGAACTCTGGCTGCACTGCTTCCAACACAGATCTATTGGTTCTATAGACAGTCCATGGCACTTTGAATAATCTCCTCCAACACAATAACTCAAAAGCATCAATTCTTCTACAGTCTTCCTTATTTACTGTCCAACTTTCACATGCATATGAGGTTATTGAAAATACCATGGCTTGATCAGGCACACCTTAGTCCTCAAGCTGACATCTTTGCTTTTCAACACTTTAAAAAGGTCTTGGGCAGCAGGTATTCTTAATGCAATACGTTGTTTGTTTTCTTGACTGCTGCTTCCATGAGTGTTGAAAGTTGATCCAAGAAGAATGAAGTCCTTGACAACTTCAATCTTCTCCATTGATAAAAATGTTGTTTATTGATCCAGTGGTGAGGACTTTTGTTTTCTTGACATTGAGATGTAATCCATACTGAAGGCTGTGATGTTTGATCTTCATCAGTAAATATTTTAAGTCCTCTTCACTTTCAGCAAGCAAGGTTGTATCATCAGCATATCTCAGGTTGTTAATGAGTCTTCCTCCAATCCTAATGCCACATTTTTATTCAGAGAACCCAGCTTCTTGGATTATCTGCTCAGCATACAGGTTGAATAAATATGGTGAAAGAATACAACCCTGTCGTACACCTTTCTTAATTTTAAACCATCCAGTGTTCCCATGTTCTGTTTGAACAATTGCCTATTGGTCCAGGTACAGATTCCTCATGAGCAGAATTAAGTGTTCTGGAATACTCATACTTTACAATGTTGTCCATAACTTGTCATGATTCACATAATCAAAAGCCTTTGCATAGTCAATAAAGCACAGTTAACATCTTTCTGATATACTCTGCTTTCAGGCAAGATCCATTGGACATCAGCAATGATATCCCTCATTCCATGGCCTCTTCTGAATCCAGTTTGAACCTCTGGAAGTTCTCTGTCAAAGTATGCTTGCACCTGTTTCTGTATTACCTTTAGTAAAACTTTACTCTCATGGGAAATCAAAGAGATTGTCTGATGATTTCTGCATTAATTTGGGTCACCTCTCTTTGGACTTGGCACAAGTATGGATCTCTTCCAATCAGTCTGTCAGATAGCTGTCTTCCAAATTTCTTGGCAAAGATGAGTGATTGCCTCCTGTGCCACCTCACTTTCTTGAGAAATTTCAATTTTCATTCCATCAATTCCTGGTGCCTTGTTCTTTGCCAATTCCTTCAATGCACCTTGGACTTCCTCCTTCAGTATCATTGGCTCTTGATTCTATGCTACTTCTTGAAATGGTTGAACGTTAACCATTTCCTATTGGTACGGTGACTCTGTGTATTCCTTCCATCTTCTTTTGATGCTTTCTGCATCATTCAATAATTTGCCCAGAGAATCTTTCAATAATCAACATTGAGTCTTGATTTTTTTCTTCAGTTCCCCCAGCTTGAGAAATGCTGAGCGTGTTCTTCCTTTTTGGTTTTCTGATTCCAAATCTTTGCATATTTTATTGTAATATTTGGCTAAATCTTCTCGAGCTGATCTTTGAAATTTTCTGTTCAGCTCTTGTACCTCCTCATTTCTTCCATTTGCTTTAGCATCTCTACACTGGAGAGCAAGTTTCAGTGTCTCTTCTGACATCCATCTTGACCTTTCCATTCTTTCTTGTCTTCTTAATGACTTTTTGCTTTCTTCATGTATGATATTCTTGATGTCATCCCACAACTCTTCTGGTCTTTGGTCTTTAGTTTTTCGTGTTTCAGATCTGTTCTTAAGATGATCTCTAAATTCAGGTGGGATATATTCAAGGTCATAGGTCTAGGAAAACTGAAATTTGTCAAAAATTAAATGGAATGCATGCACATCAATATCCTAGGCATTTGTGACCTGAAATGAACTGGTTTTGGCCATTTTGAGTCTGATAATCACATAGTTTACTACACTAGGAATGTCAAATTGAAGAGGAAGACCATCACATTCATTAAGAAAAAAAAACATATAAAAATCTCTCTTGAAGTACAATGTTGTCTGTAGGCTACTATCTATACGCCTACAAAGAAGACCAGTTAATAGCACTGTTTTTTAAATGTATGCACTAACCACTAAAGCCAGTGATGATGAGATTGAAGAATTCTACCAACATCTTTACTCTGAAATTGATCAAAATACAATCAAGGTGTACTGACAATTACTAGCCATTGGAACACAAAATTTGGAAACAAAGAGGAAGGATCTGTAGTTGGAAAACATGGTCTTGGGGATAGAAATTATGCTGGAAATCGCATGATATAATTTTGTAAGACCAATGACTTCTTCATTGCAAATACCTTTTTAAACAACATAAAAGATAATTATATTCATGGACCTTAGCAGATGGAATGCAGAGAAATAAAACTGACCAATCTGTGGATAGAGATGGTAGAAAAGATACATATTATCAGCCAAAAAAGGCTAGGGGCAGACTGGAACAGATTGTCAATTGCTCAAATGAAAATTCAGTCTGAAACTAAAGAAAATAAAAACAAGTCCACCAGAGGAAAAAGATGACCTTGAAAATTCCACCTGAATTTAGAGATCATCTGAAAAACAGATTTGATGCAATAGACATTAAAGAACAAAGACCAGAAGAGTTGTGGGAAGACATCAAGAACATCATACAGGAAGAAAGCAAAAGGTCACCAAGAAGACAAGAAAGAAGGAAAAGACTAAAATGGATGTCAGAAGAGACTCTGAAATTTGCTTTTTAGCATAGAGATGATAAAAAATGAAAGAAGTGAGGAGATACAAGAGCTGAATAGAAATTTTCAAAGGTCAATTCCAGAAGACAAGTCTAATATTATAACAAATGTTTAAACCAGGAATTAGAAAACCAAAAGGGAAGAACATGGTCAGCATTTCTCAAGCTCAGGAAGCTGAAGAAAAAAATTCAAGCTGTGATCTACAATATTGAATGATTCTATGGGCAAAAATATTGAATGATGCAGAAAATATCCAAAGAAGATGGAAAGAATACAGAGTCACTGTACCAAAAGAAATGGTCGATGCACAACCATTTCAAGAGTTAACATTTGATCAAGAACCAATGATAATGAAGGAATTAGTCCTAAGTGCATTGCAGGCATTGGCAAAGAAAAGGCATGGGGAATTGATGGAATACGAATTGTAATCTTTCAAAAAAAAACAAAAAAAAAAAACGATGAAGCACTCACTCATTTATGCTAAGAAATTTGGAAGACAACTACCTAGCCAACTTATTGGAAGAGATCCATATTTGTGCCAACTCCAGACAGGTGATGCAGTGGAATGCAGAAATCATCAGACAATATCATTAATATGGTATGCAAGTAAAATTTTACTAAATATAATTCATTGACAGAGAACTTCCACAGGTTCAAGCCGAATTCAAAAGAGCACATGGAACGAGGGATATCATTGCTGATGCAAGATGGATATTGGTTGAAAACAGAGAATACCAGAAAGATGTTTACCTTGTGCTTTATTGACTACACAAAGGCTTTCAATTGTGTGGATCATGACAAGCTACAGACAACATTGTGAAGTATGAGTTTTCCAGAGCACTTAATTGTGTTCATGAGGAACCTGTACATAGACCAAGAGGCAGTTAATTGAACAGAACAAGGGGGTACTGAATGGTTTAAAATAAGAAAAGGTGTGCTCCAGGGTTACATTCTTTCACCATACTTATTCAATCGGTATGCTGAGCAAATAATCTGCAAAACTGGATTATATGAAGAAAAATGTGGCATCAGGGTTGGAGGAAGGCTCATTAACAACCTACGATATGCAGCTGAGACAACCTTGCCTGATGAAAGCAAAGATGACTTAAAATACTTACTGATGAAGATCAAAGACCACAATCTTCGGTATGGGTTGCACCTCAATGTAAACAAAACAAAAATTCTCACCATTGGACCAATAAACAACATCCATATAAATTGAGAAAAGATTCAAGTTCTTGCTGGAATCAAACATCCACACTCACTGGAGTAGAAGTCAAGAAATCAAATGACATATTGCATTAGACAAATCTGCTGCAGAAGACCCTTTTAAAGTGTTAAAAAGCAAAGATGTCAGTTTGAGGACTAAGGTGCACCTGACCCACACCATGCTCTTTTCAATAACCTCATATACACATGAAAGTTGGACATTCATAAGGAAGACCATAGAAGAATTGTGCATTTGAGTTACAGTGTTGAAAGAGAATATTCAAAGTACCATGGACTACCAAAAGAACAAACACATCTGTGTTAGAAGTACTGGATGGCCAGACTTTGTCTCCCCTACTTCGGATATATTATCATGAGGGACTAGTCCCTGGCGAAGAATATCATGTTGGTAAAGTGCAGGGAGAAAAGGAGGTTGTTGTTGTTATGTGCCGTGGAGTCAGTTCCAACTCATAGCAACCCTGGGCAGGGTTTCTGAGGCTATAAATCTTTACGGGAGCAGAAAGCATCATCTTTCTCTCATGGAGCTGCTGGTAGTTTCGAACTGCTGACCATGAGACTAGCAGCCCGATTCATAACCACTACGCTACCAGAGTTTGGGAAGATTCCCAAAGAGATAGGTTTCCACAGTAGCAGCAGCATTGGGCTCAAATGTAGCAACAATTTTGACTATAGCCTGTGTTCATGCAGGATTGGCCAGTGCTTTGTTCTGTTGTGCATAGGGTGGTTATGAGTAGGTACAAACTTGATGGCACCTAACAACAACCAAATAGAAGCTGAAAGAGAAGAAATGATCTTCTCCTTGACACAACACTGAGAGAGAGAGAGAGAGATCATAAGTCTATTGATGCCCTGCATTCAAACTTATAGCCTTCAGTACAGTGAGAAAAGAAATTTCTACTCTTTGAAACCACCCACTCTTTGGTATTTTGTTATGTCAGTCATAAGAAACTAAAATACATGAGAGCCCAGAGATAAGAAACCAAATACGTTATAATAATGAAAACTATGTCCAATTTTATCTTTTGGTTGCTGTCTGTAAACACATTTGTGGAATGAATACTTGATGTATAAATGGAAGGGACCAGGAAGGCATGACAGTGAAAAGATAAGGAAACTAAGAGTGATTCGTTTCATGAAAGGATAAGGAAATTAAGAATGATTCATTTCAAGAAGAAAACTATCAGGAATAGGAATTGTAACTGTTCTTTTATGTTTTCAAATGGCCTTATGAGCCAAGGAGAATAGAAGCAGCAATTGGCAGAATTTGGATTGACAAGCAGACTAAGTAGTAGAATATGAATATACCATAGTGGCTAGATTTGTATTTACCAAAAGAAAGTAAACATGAATTGTCATAGCGTAAGAAGGCTCATGTGAGTAAGAACACAATCAAAGTTTATTGTCAGTATCTATTAACTATTTTCAATAACCTCATATGCATGCGAAAGCTGGACAGTGAATAAGGAAGACCATAGAAGAATTGATGCCTTTGAGTTATGGTGTTGGAGGAGAATATTGAAACTGCCATGGGCTGCCAAAAGAACCAATAGATCCGTTTTGGAAGAAGTACAACCAGAATGCTTCTTGGAGGCCAAGGTGACCAGGCTTCTTCTCTCATACTTTGGACATATTGTCAGGAGGGATCAGTCGCTGGAGAAAGATATCATGTTTGGTAAGGTGGAGGGTTAGAGAAAAAGAGGAAGACCCCCAACGAGGTGGATTGGCCAAGTGGCAGCATCGATGGACTCAAATGTGGCAACAGTAGTGAGGTTGGCCAAGGATTGGGCAATGTTTTGTTCTGCTGTGCATAGGGTTGCTATAAGTCAGTACCAACTCGATGGCACCTTACAACAACAACAATTAACTAGAAATCTTGGAACGTGGTATATGTGCTTTCTTCCCTTTCCAGGCAGCTTGCCTTACTTTGATTTGAGTGTTGCTTCCTAAATGCAGGCGCAGGTATTAATTAGTATGAAAGCATGTAACTCTAGAGAGGAAGCCTGAGGTAAGTAGAGAACATAAAAAAATTGAAATGCCACCCAAACAAAGCTCTTTTTTGGATAATTTGCATGCTTTAAACAGATTCAAAACAAGAATGAAAATTTGTGGTTGGGAATGTTCTATATCTCTCATACTGAAATATAGCTGCCAAGATGGAGTATTTATGCTGAAGAAATGAGATTGTCTCATTGTTCATTGCTTGAATATTTATGAAGTTTTCAGTTGGCATGTGGAACATCCATAAATTGCCTTGATTAATGAATTTAATTGTAAATGTTATGAACTGATTTTAAAATTATATTTCATTTTGTTTATGTGAGTGGTATAGAAGCAAAATTTCAGACTGAATAACAATGCTCTGTGGATTTGAGTCAGGTGACAAAGTCGGCATGGTTTTAGCAAGGCTCAAGTAAATGTGGTCGTAAAATAGTGCTGTATGAAGTAGAGACAATGTGTGAAGGGCTGAGCACTAGATTTCCCATGCTTGTCTAGACCTAGGTGCTCATCCAAAGGACTTAGTTAATAGGCATTAGAGCCAGATATTAAAAATTAAAAGACAGCTATAAACTTCTTCTCCAAAGATATGATACACAAGCACCTGTTGGTGTGGGAGATTTCATTTTGACTGTTAAGATACAAGGAGAATTTATGTGAAATATTCAGAATAGGCAAATGCATACAGATCAAAGCTTATTAGTGATTACCAAAGACTGGTGGTTATGAGAGGTATTGCCAAGAGGGCACTGGGTTTCTGTTGAGAATTAGGAAAAAATGGGAAATGGATAGCAGTGACATTTGCACAACATGGGAAATTGAAATTACTGAATTATATGCAAAACATGGCTAAAATGGCAAACATATCTTTTATATATTTTAACACAATTTTTTTAAAAAATAGCAAGAGATAAAGAAGCAAATGATGAATGCAACCTGTTTGTCACCTTCTCTGTTCCCTTGGTTCCCTATTTTGTCCTCAAAAGGATGAAATAAAAGAAGTGTGCACTTTATACTGGACCAAGAAACTCCCTCTTCACTACTGGGATACTGATTATTTAGACACTTTCTTTATAATTTTGACAACTCCAAAGGTTTGGATCTTTTAAAATACTCCATTCTCTCTAAAGTTTCACATGTATGTGAAAGTTGCACAATGAATAAGGAAGACCATAGAAAAATTGAGGCAGTTGAGTTATGGTGTTGGAGGAGAGTATTAAAGTCCCATGGACTGCCAAAAGAATAAACAAAACCATGTTGGAAGAAGTACAGCCAGAATGTTCCTTAGAAGCCAGGATGGCCAGA
The DNA here is from genome assembly GCF_000296735.1 of Chrysochloris asiatica. Classification (NCBI taxonomy): domain Eukaryota; kingdom Metazoa; phylum Chordata; class Mammalia; order Afrosoricida; family Chrysochloridae; genus Chrysochloris; species Chrysochloris asiatica. The sequence goes on from NW_006408878.1 coordinate 1,429,322, forward strand.
CTTCGTCTCTCATACTTCAGACATGGTATCCAAAGGGACCAGTCCCTGGAGAATGACATCATGCTTGGTAAAGTGTAGGGTCAGTGAAAAGGAGGAAGACCTCCCAATGAGATTGATTGACACAGTGGCAGAAGCAATGATTGTGAGGTTGGCCCAGGACTGGGCAGTGTTTCATTCTATTATGCATTAGGTCTCTATGAATTGGAATTGACTCAAAAGCACCTAACAACAATAATAATTCTTTCTAAAATATTCCTGCTCTTTATTCCAACTGCCATCTTCAAATTCTTGTTGTTCTTGTAAGGTGCCATCGAGTCAGTGCTGATTCATAGCGACCCTATGCACAGCAGAACGAAACACTGCCCAATCCTGAGCCAACCTCACTATTGTTGCCACACTTGAGTCCATTGATGCTGCCACTTGGCCAATCCATCTTGTTGGGGGTCTTCCTATTTTTCTCTGACCCTCTCCACCTTACCAAACATGATATCCTTCTCCAGTGACTGGTCCCTCCTGAAAATATGTCCGAAGTATGAGAGACGAAGTTCGACGATCTTGGCCTCCAAGGAACACTCTGGCTGTACTTCTTCTAAAATGAATCTGTTGGTTCTTTTGGCAGCCCATGGCAGTTTCAATATTCTCCTCCAACACTATAACTCAAATGCACAATTCTTCTATGGTCTTCCTTATACACTGTCCAGCTTTCGCATGCATATGAGGTTATTGAAAATACCATGGTTTGGGTCAGGCATACATTAGTCCTCAAGCTGACAGTTTTGCTCTTCAACACTTCAAAAAGGTCTTGTGCAGCTGATTTGCCCAATACAATACATCGTTTGATTTCTTGACTGCTACTTCCATGAGTATTGATAGTTGATCCAAGAAGAATAACATCCTTGACAATGTCAATCGTTTCTCCATTGATAAGAATGTTGTTTATTGGTCCAGTGGTGAGAATTTTTGTTTTCTTTATATTGAGATGTAATCCATACCAAAGGCTGTGCTCTTTGATCTTCATCAAATTAGAGCTGGGCAAAGTCAGTTAATTAACATTTTGGCTACTGTTAAAGAGCTTAAACAGTAGTTCTTTTCTGGGTTATGAAGAGACAGATGTACCTAAATGCCTTCATTATAGATATATAATTTGACATTACAGTCTATGAATGTGTTAATTTGATATGTACTTACCTGAAATGAATCCCTTTAAAAAATTTTTTACTCTTATGTTATTTCTATCAGTTTATCAGTATAGTTTATCTCCAAATGTATAATATTATAAAAGTTGAGAGTTTCCTGCACCCTCTCCTGTCTTCAGATGATTTGTAATAGTGATTTTAGCAATTTCTATGGAATTTTAATCCTTTTCTATATAGAAGAAGCATCATTTATTCCTCTTTTTTTTTTTTTATCTTTTTTTGAGGTCAATTTCTGTGTATATCACAGCATACCATCTCCTCACCCAATTCCATTTTACTTAAACTTCATAACATCTTCTTAAAATACTTTTGAAAAGTTAAAGAAATTGTCTGTACAATCTATTCACAATAGACTGTCTCCCTGCCCCAAAGAATCCATAAAGTTAGACTTCATGTTCCCTCTAATGTTATATACCCAACAAGTTATTTAAAATGGTTGAAAGCATGAAAGGATATAAGGAAGTACATGAGCAAGTAGTTAACAATATGGAAACACCTTTGCCTTTGAAGTACTCCCCGCACATATTTATTTCTCACCTCTTATGTGATGACTTTTCTAAAACAGAGTCTTGCTGCTACCACCAGCAGACTTAACTCAATGCTTTGTTACTGTATAGCTCAGTCTGCCGTACAAAAAGGCCACAAAAGGATTGTGCACCTCTTCCCTAAAATAATGCTTCTCTGCAGAGTCAAAGAATAAGGAAGCTCTAGCTGTCTTTGCTTGGAAGCCATAATATAATGTAAATTTGAACACTGCAGCCAAATAGTACTGGGAAAATGTTGGCTTTGTGCAAACACAGCCTTTGTGTAAGCTACAACTCTGGCCAAGATACAGCCAGCCCTAGCCCAAAGGAACTTGCAGTGGTTTGTGAAATGGCCTTCTAAAGATATATCCACTAGGAACCTGTGACTATTACCTTAATTTGGGGAAACTGATCTTTGCAGATATAATTATGGATCTTAAAATGATATCATAGAGGCCCTATAAAAGAAAAGAAGGAAAAGAGGTGGAAACACAGAGAGAAGAATGTCATATAGTAAAAGAGGCAGAATTAAGGGCTCTCTGATGCCATAAGCCTGGAGCCAGTTGAAGCTGGAAGAGAGGCATGGGATGGATTCTCCTACAGAACATCCAGATCACCTTGATTTCAGATTTCTGGCCTTCCCAGTGTGAGAGAACAAATTTACGTGGTTTAAAGGCACACGCAGTGATGTATTTTATCCTGGTGTTTGAGCTTTTGTCATGGTGTCTGTGCTGGGAAAAGGGTGAAAATTAGGCCAAGTAGTACACCACTGCTCAAGAAGAGGACGTCATCTGGTTCTGCACTCAGAGGGAGTAGCAGGTATTTTATTGAGTGTCATTGAATGAAATGACTTCTGAAACATAATTTAATTTCTGAAATCAGACTAAACAAACTTGAATGTCATATGTTAAAGTACTGGCAGTTCTAGATTCCAAGCAAGAGAAACAAATTAAAACACAAACAAACTCGATTTTTTTTCAAGTTCATAGAAAATGCAATAACAAATGTGCAGGATTTTTAATATTTCAGAGATGCGTAATCTTGCTTCTCCTTTTCTAAAGCTTTCTTTCAGAAGAAAACAAAATTGCATCAAAATGATATGTTTGATATTTATTTTTCCAGTCACAAAATAGACATTCTTGGAGAAGTGTGAATTTATTCTCTGAAATATTTTTCAGAAGACAGAATTATATAAAAAGGATGCACCTAGTTTTTCCCTTTTGCTAACTGACATGCTTGTGCAAGTAAGTTTAATTCATGCTTATGACCTTTGTAATGTTTCCAAAAATTAATGTTGATTTAACCTTATTTCATTATATAAAAAAGTAAAGGAAGCAAGCTAGAATGATTTTTTTATGTTGGTTAAATTGGTTTGCATGCTTTTCTAATCTTGTCACACATTCTAAATTGTAGCATTAAAAGGCATTTTATTTTTAGAAATCATCCACATTCCGAAAACCTCAGTAATTAAAACATAGCCTATATGTCTTCAATGATAATATAAATGGTAGAAAGCTAAACCTATCTTCTGTCAAAAATGCACTTCAATTCAACAGATAAAGTATTGATCACCTACAAATAGAAACAATAGATTATGGTCACTGTTAGCACAGAGCTTATTATCTAATAAAACACTAGGAGTTTGAAAGGAGTCATGATAACAGCTAACATTTAATGACAACTTACTATATGGCAGGCGCTAGTTAAGAGTTAAGGAGCTCTGGTAGCGTGGTGGTTATGAATCGGGCTGTGAACTGCAAGGTCAGCAGGTCAAAACTACCAGCCGTTCTGCTGGAGAAAGATGAGGCTTTCTGCTCCCGTGAAGACTTACAGCCTCAGAAACCCTGTACAGGGTCAGGGTCGCTATGAGTCGGAACTGACTCCATGGCACATAACAATAACAACATTTAAGAGTTACATATACATAATCCCATTTATCCCTAGTGAAAAATTTTGAAGTAGCTACAATGAAACTTCCAAAAAGTTAATGGAAAAGTGGAATTGAAAGATAATAGAATTGTTCTGTAAACTTTTAAAACTCCCTCTTATTTTGTACTTTGAGAAAACTAAGGCCAAGTAGGCATAAGAAGGTCAAAAAGTTGGTGTCAGTCTGACTTTGAAGCTTGTACTTTGAAACACTGCACTTTTATCACCAATAACCAAATGGTGTGATAAGTGTGTTTATTCTTACATTCAAGGAGCACAGGGGGAAGTAGTTATTTATTGCAATCTGGGAAATTCTGGGAGAGCTACATGTCACAGGCTATTTCTATACTGGTCTTTGAAAGACAGAGTGGAATTTCATTCATGGAGGAAAGACTATAGTTTAGGTGGAAAAATTAATTTATAGAATTGGGAAGCCTCTAGTGAGCACTTCTACTAAATGGGTTCCAGGCACAATGGGAATTTCCATTTTCAGGCCTCCAACATCTATCTCCCACACCCAGAGATGCTAACCTTTTTAGAAACTATAAGAGTTCCTTTTCCTGGGGGCAGCATTAGCTTCGAAGCCATGCCCAAATTATGAGACTCAGGTTCAGAGGAGAATAGCAGATTTTCTGTACCATGTGCTATTAAACAGGATTCAGTAAAGTTACAGCTGGAAAATCTTATACTGTACCATGAGGCTTCAAATTCAAGGGATTTTCTGACTTGCTCAGATTAATTCAATGGGTTCAATCGCTAGCACTAAGGCACAGGGAAACATTTCAATTTGAAAAGACACTTCCAGAATTATTGATTTGCCTCTAAATTAATGTGTCATTTACTTTTAACACTGAAAGTTTCAAAGTTGTGATTTCCTGTCTCTTCAATTAAGGGAAGAATTCTTACAGCACTGACTCCTGAGTGAACACAAAGCTATTGAGAAAGGAAAATCATAGTATCAAATAGCTTTTGGGGTCCTGCAATAAAACAATGTTGTATCCAACTCAAAATTTGGTAAAGATTAATGTAGTGACCTTTCATAGTCCACAAACATTTATTAACCTTGTACTAAGAGCAGTACAAGGTGTAGGAGTCCTGGTGTGGCTCTGTGGGTTAATACATCAGACTGCAAAGCTGTTTGAACTACAAAGGCGGCAGTTCAAGCTCACCAGCTGCTCCTCAGAAACCCTATATAGGGTCAATATGGGTCAGAACTGACTCAACGGCACTTAACAACAAGACCAGGGCTCCTAGTATATGTCATCCTGACTATCAAACTATTCTAATAAAATTATCTAATTTCTCATACTTAAGGTAGATAATAATTATTCTCATAGAACAAGAAACCAAGGATTCTTAAGGAAACCATCTTGTCTAAAGTTATAGAGTGAATTCATAATGGATTAAGGATTTGAGTCACATATCTCCTATATATGTAAAGAATAAAGTGTTAAAAGCTATATAATTCTTCCCCAAATATGTTTTCAATCTATCTGGAAAAAAATGGAACTCATATAAAAATAACTGGATAGTAGTTTTGCCTATCTGAAAATATGGTTGTAAAAATTAGCTGTAGTTTTAGCTAGTTGATCCAACACAACTTCAGAACTGCAGAATTCATCTGAGAGGTAGAACAACCATGATGTTTAGAAAACACTTGAGAATCTATATGATTATAAAAGGTGAGGCTCTTTTATCTATAACCCAGACAGACAAGACTTCAACAATAACATTAGAGAGATACCTGTTTTTTATAGAGAAGCAAGTGGAATTGAACTCTGATGTTTTGTGAGGGTAATGACTAGTAGAAGAGATAGTAAACAAAGGATCTAGAGATGGGACACCACGCTCATGGAGAACTTTGGCATGGGAAAATTCTGAGGGTGTGAGTGTCTGATAATGTCTAAGAACTCTGAATCTTTTCAAATTTCCTTTGATTCCTGCTTGTGCTATAAATATTGTTGTTGTCAAGTGCCATCAAGTCAGGCCCAACCTATAATGACCCTGTAAAGGGTGTCCAAGTAGCAACTGGTGAGCTTGAACTGCCGACTCTGTGGTTCAAACCAGCTTTGCAGTCTAGCACATTAACCCACAGCGCCACACCAAGCCTCTGTTAAACCCAAACTTTTAGTAAGTTTATTACTTTGGGAAATGATGGAAATGAGATGGGGTACCACCATTGTATATGGTCTCCAGGAAGAAGACACCAGAGGCCCAAGGCAGAACTAGAAGTAGCTGTCAGGAGTTGGCATGTGTAGAAGTGGACTGCAGAGTGAAGTGATTTAGGACAGACATGACATAATTACTCCAACAAATGTAGCAGAGGAAGATGACCCATGGAGTGGAGGGAACAATCATATTACCTCATTCCAAGGGCTAATGCTTTAGGCCATTTTATTTTTATGCTAAATTTGTGACCCCAGAAAGGGGACTTGGGGACATCCAGATGGCAGAGACTTGGGATATATATATATTCCCAATTCATCTGTCAGTTTGTTGTACTGTTGTGACTTGTGTGTTGCTGTGATGTTGGAAGACATGCCACCAGTATTTTACATCCCAGAAAAGTTACCCATGGTAGACAGGTTTCAGCAGAGCCTCTAAACTAAAATTAACTAGGCAGAAGGAGTGGCAGACTAGTTCTGAATATTTATCCACTAAAAACCTTATGAATAGCTGCAGAACATTGTCAGATATCGTGCCAGAAGATGGAAATATTCTGAATAGCACCAGAATATTGTCAAACTGAGTGCCAGAAAATGAGTACCTCAAGTTGGAAAGCACTCAAAACACCACTGAGGAAGAACAGCCTCCTCAAGGTAGAGTTTTACTTGATGATGCGAATGGAGTAAAATTTTCAGGACATTCATTTGCTAATGGGGCATGACTCAAAATGAGGAAAAAGAGTTGCACACATCCACTGAAAATTGAAACATGGATTGTACAAAGTATGAAGCAGGAAATCTGGAAGTTGTCAAAAATGAAATGGAACACATAAAGATTGATATGCTAGGCATTAGTGAGCTGAAATGGACTGGTATTGATCATTTTGACAATTATATGAATTTCTTTGCTGGGGAAAACAAATTGAATAGGGATGGTATCACATTTATTGTCAAAAAGAAGATTTCAAGATCTATTTTGAAGTACAATCCTGTCTGTGAAAAGATAATATTTATACATCTACTTAATCCAACCATTATTAAAATATATGAACCAACCACTAAAGCAAATGATGATGAAATACACAAAGTTCTGCCAACTCCTTCATTCTGAAATTGATCAAACATATAATCAAGATGTTATTTATAATTACCGGTGATTCAAATGAGAAGATTGGAAACAAAGAGGAAGGATCAGTAATTGGTAAAACACAGACTTGGTGATACAAATGATGTTGGAGATCACATGACAGAAGTTTGCAAAGCCAATGATTTTTTCATTGCAAATACCTCTTTTAAACAACATAAAAAGCACCTATCCACATGAACCTCACCAGTTGTATACACAGAAATCAAATTGACTACATTTCTGGGTAGAGACAATGTAAAAGCTCAATATCATCA
>NW_006408878.1:1438328-1439875 GCF_000296735.1 Chrysochloris asiatica
ACATATTGCATTAAGCAAATCTGTTGCACAAAATTTCTTTTAAGTGTTCAACAGCAAAGATATCAGTTTTAGGACTAAGGTTATTTTCAGTCACATAATATACATGTGAAAGTCGGACACTGAATAAGGAAGACCGTAGAAGAACTAATGTGTTTGAAATATAGTATTGGAGAAGAGTATTGAAAGGACAATAGACTGACTGCCAGAAGAACAAACAAATCTGTATTGGAGGAAGTATAGCAAGAATGTTCCTTAGAACCCAGAATGGTGAAACTTCATCTCTCATACTTTGTACTTGTTATAAAGAGGGATCACTAGTTTCTGAGGAAGGACATCATGCATGGTAAAGTGGATGGTTATTGAAAAAGAAGTAGTTGTTGTTGTTATTAAGCACTGTTGAGTTGGTTCCAATTCATAGTGACCCTGTATAGAATTTCCAAGAAGTGACTGGTGAGTTTGAGCTGTTGAGCTTGTGGCTGAAACTGACCTTACATTGAGTACTTATCCTACAGTTCCACAAAGACACCTAATGAAATGGATTTGCACTGTGGCAACAGCAATGGGTAGTGTGGGGATTGTGCAGGACTAGGCAACTTTTCGTTCTGGGTTGTTATGAGTCAGAATCAATCTGGAGGCACTTAATATATATAGTTATTGTCAGTTTTGACTCATAGTGACACTGTGTAGGGTTTCTAAGGATCAGCTGGTGGGTTTGAGCTGCCGACATTGTGGTTTGCAGTTCAGTGCATAGAAGAGAAGGTTGCGGTGAGAGAGAGGAGGGCTCTTAATGCCAGAATAAGGTATTAGGGTTGTTGGGTTTTTCTGTAAAGTAAAGGTAGAGTCCCAAAAAGTTTAAAGAAAGAGACTAGCATACTTTGAAGAACTAGATTCTGAAGTTGACAAGAATGAGGAATTTGTTTTTTATCATGTTATGTTTGAAGTCTTGGTAGGTCATAAGTATCCAGTCCACTGGACATGCAAGGCTAAAACTTTTTAAAAATGTCTTAATAATAAAAAATATTGATCAGGGAGTGCTTGCAAGGGCTGAAATAATGAAGAAATCTGTGCCAGTGGATGGGAATGCAAGGAGGGACCTGGAGAGATGAGATCACTAAGAAGAGGACTCAGGTATGACTTCGGGGGTGGGAAGCAGGAACTCAGGTCAGTATTGGTCAGAAAACAAGAAGAGCTTTTCAAGAAGGATGAGGTCATTTAATTTTTTAGGAAATCAAAAACTAAAATAAAAAATCCAAAGGAGCACTATTTAAAGGAAAAGCCATAGAAAAATAAATACTTTCAGGATATGCAAAACATGGAAAAATTAAGCAAAGCATTTATGTTTAACATATGTCCAATTCACCATTGTTTTTAAAGCTTAAAAAAAACATAGCCACACTAAAAGGGGAAAAAAATTTCTTTGTTACTCGGTTGTAGGGAGTAGGGTGAGGGGATGGAGGGGAAGATGAAGAAGCACAGGGTAGGGACATGATAGTTTGGGTATGGGGGGTAAATATACAAGAAGTGGGAAGGGAATGGAAAAACAAGGC
>NW_006408878.1:1440760-1441466 GCF_000296735.1 Chrysochloris asiatica
ATACTTGCAGATAGTACCCATTTGACCTGGCTGGATGATCAGAACTCAACTAGAGGAAGAAAAAAGAGGGAAAAGAGTATAATCCACTACAATTTGATGAACTTGATCTATACTTATGGATGTAGTAGCTTAAAAGAGGGAACAAATCTTTGCAGCAACAATCATTCCCACCCACTCTGTACACAGGAATGGCAGGGATGGGCAATTTAGACATTAGCTACCCAAAATTTGCTATCAGGACTGATTGTGAATGCTGCAAATGTAAAGGTAGATGTTTTGTAAAAAAAGGAAGGAGTGGTTGATCTTGCAGTCCAGGAGCAGAAGACCCTGGGGCCACCAAGAGAGAAGAGCAGAGTGTACAAACCTATCCAGAGAAGCAGTGATGCCAGAGATGAAGGCAGAGACAATGATGTGGAGAGATGGAGCAGCTGGGGACACTAGACTCAAGAGAGGAGAGGGGCTGTGTGCTGGCGCCCAGGGGCTGGTGTGTGGGGTATACTCTCTGGCTGTTTGAATGGTTGTATATTCCTGAGGGTGTCAGTGTACATCCCCACCCCCCTCACCCACCCCCAAAAAAAAAACAACACCCAGAGGGATTGGAAGCAAATTATATTGAATGATAATTCATGGAGGGGATTGAAATCATTGCAATGAAATGAAATACAATAGGATGAATGTAAAGCTTATGCTCTCCCATGTCAACTAT
>NW_006408878.1:1442009-1443201 GCF_000296735.1 Chrysochloris asiatica
TATACAGAAAACAGAAGATATCCAAGAATCTTCAGAGTCACTATTGGCAAAATCATCTATATTGTTGGTAGTCCAACTGCTCTGAGAATCAGTAGCATCGGAATCACCTGAGAATTTGTGAGAAGTACAGATGTCCAGGCTTATCAAAGATTTAGTGAATTAGAACCTGCATTTTAAAAGGACCCCCAAGTGATTCATCCATTACTTTGAAACACATTCCTCTACATAATACAGCTTTGCCTATTTAGGGATATATATACCTACTGGTGGAGTCCTGGTGTGGGGCTGTGGGATAATGTGTCAGACTGCAAAGTCATTTGAACTGCAAAGTCAGTGGTTCAAGCTCACCAGCTAGTCCTTGGAAACCCTATACAGGGTTGCTATGTTTTAGAATTGACTCAGCAGCACTTAACAACAACAACATGCCTACAGGTGTCTTGAACAATATATTTGTAGATTCCTGACTTCACAATATGAAATAATAATCAGGCACTGAGACTGGGTCTTAGTTCCCAAGTTTATTACTCAAAAAAAACTAAGACATGGGAACTCATTCCTCTCAAGTCTACAGTATTCTTGCAAAGACAGGAATCACTTCTAGTCCTATAGCTCCATTGTTTTAACAAAACAAATTTAAGTGGAATGGTTCCTGATCTTTATTATCTGTAATGGAGCACTGACCTGATGCTGGAGAGAGGAACATTAGGGGCATACACTAAATAAAAGCAAACACATAAATTTTATATCTTGTGATGACAAAATACAGATAAGAATGACTTGGGAAGGAAATGCATTGACTGCCAAGTTTGAGGAGAAATTGCCATTGCTAGCTTGTTTCCTCAAGTAGTTCAAGGTTTTCTGGTGATGGCAGTTTATGATTTAAATAATGTAAAAAATGAGCAAACTCTGTAAGCCTATAATTAGAATAGTAAACAGCATCTATAGAAAGCTTAATATGTGCTAGGTACATTTGCATGCTTTCTCCTTTAATCTTCACAGCAACCCTACAAGGGTAGCCAACACTATTATTATCTCTGTTGTTGTTGTTAGAAGTCATCGAGTCGGTACCTACCCATAGTGACCTTATACACAGCAGAACAAACCACTGCCCGATCCTGGGCCAAGCTCACTACTGTTGCCACGCTTGAGTCCATCCATGCTGCCACTTGGCCAATCCATCACGTTGGGGGTC
>NW_006408878.1:1444316-1454871 GCF_000296735.1 Chrysochloris asiatica
CATCAATACTTCTATGGTCTTCCTTATTCACTGTCCAGCTTTTGCATGCATATGAGGTTATTGAAAATACCATGGCTTGGGTCAGGCACACCTAAGTCCTCAAGCTGACATCTTTGCTCTTCAACACTTTAAAAAGGTCTTGTGCAGCAGATTTGCCTAATGCAATACATTGTTTGATTTCTTGACTCCTGCTTCCACGAGTGTTGATAGTTGATCCAAGAAGAATGAAGTCCTTGACAACTTGAATCTTTCTCCATTGATAAGAATATTGTTTATTGGTCCAGTGGTGAGGATTTTTGTTATCTTTATATTGAGATGTAATCCATACCAAAAGGCTGTGCTCTTTGATCTTCATCAGTAAATGTTTTAAGTCCTCTTCACTTTCAGCAAGCAAGGTTGTATTTTTGACAATGAATGCAACACCATCCCTCTTCAATTTGTCATTCCCACCACAGTAAACCATGTGGTTATCAGATTCAAAATGGCCAATACCAGTCCATTTCAGCTCACTAATGCCTAAGTTTATGCATTCCATTTCATTTTTGACAACTTCCAATTTTCCCAGATTCATACTTAGTACATTCCATGTTCCTATTTTCAATGGATGTTTACAGCTGTTTCTCTTCAATTTGAGTTGTGCCCCATCAGAAAATGAAGGTCCCACGGGCTTTTCTCCCACAGATTTACTCCATTCACGTCATCATGGTCAACTCTACTTTGAGGAGGCAGCTCTTCCTCAGTCACATTTTGAGTGTCTTCCACCCTGAAGGGCCCATTTTTCAGCACTATAGCTTACAGTGTTTCTCTGCTATTCATAAGGGTTTCAGTGATTAAATAGTCAGAAGTAGTCCATCACTCATTTTTTTCTAGTCTGTCTTCATCTGGAAGCTCATCTGAAACCTGTCCACCATGGGTGACCCTGCTGGTATATAAAATACCAGTGGCATAGCTTTCAAAATCACAGCAATTCACAAGCCACCACAGTACAACAAACTGACAGATGAGTAGTGGCTGTTTAAGACAGCATAAAAGACAATTATACACATGGACCTCATCAGATGGAATATACAGAAATCAAATTGACTACATCTGTGGAAAGAGACAATGGAAAAGTCTATATCATCAGTCAAAACAAGGCTAGGGGCAGATTATGGAACAGACCATCAATTGCTCATAAGCAAATCCAAACTAAAGTTGAAGAAAATGAAAACAAGTCCATGAGAGCCAAAATGTGACCCTGAATATATCCCATCTGAATTTAGAGATCATCTGAAGAACAGATTTGATACATTAAACACTAAAGACCAAAGACCAGAAGAGTTGAGGGATGACATCAAGAACATCATACATGAAGAAACCAAAAGTTATTAAGAGGACAAGAAAGAAGGAAAATATCAAAATGGATGTCAGCAGAGACACTGAAAGTTGCTCTCCAGCATAGAGTTGCTAAGGCAAATGGAAGAAATGAGGAGGTACAAGAGCTGAACAGAAAATTTTAAAGTCAGCTCAAGACGACAAAGTCAAACATTACAACAAAATGTGCAAAGATCTGGAATCAGAAAACCAAAAAGGAAGAACACAGTCGGCATTTCTCAAGCTGGGGGAACTGAAGAAAAAATTCAAGCCTCATCTTTCATTTTTGAAAGATCCTCAGGGCAAACTATTGAACGATGTAGAAAGCATCAAAAGAAGAGTCACTGTACCAAAAGGAAATGGTTGATATTCAGCCATTTCAAGAGGTAGCATATGATCAACAGCCAATGATACTGAAGGAAGAAGTCCAAGGTGCATTGAAGGGATTGGTAAAGAACAAGGTACCAGGAATTGATGGAATAAAAATTGAAATCTTTCAAGAAAATGAGGTAGCACTGCCAAAAATTGGAAGACAACTATCTGGCTTACTGATTGGAAGAGATCCATTCCAAAGAGAGGTGAAATCATTGGACAATCATTGGAAATCATTGGACAATATCATTGATATCCTATGTTTGTAAAGTTTTACTAAAGGTAATACAGAAACAACTACAACTGTACATTGGCAAAGAACTTCCAGAGGTTCAAGCTGGATTCAGAAGAGGACAATGAAGCTATATCATTGCTGATGTCACATGGATCATGGATGAATGCTGAGATGTTTCCCTCTGCTTTATTGACTACACAAAGGATTTCGATTGTGTGGATCATGACAAGCTATGGACAACATTTCTACTTATGAGTGTTCCTGTACACTTAATTGTTCCCCTGAGGAACCTGTACATAGACAAGAGGCAGTTGTTTGAACAGAACAAGAGAACACCAAATGGTATAAAATTAAGAATGGTGTGTATGACAGGGTTGTATTCTTTCACAATGCTTATTCAATTTGTATGCTGAGCAAATAATACGAGAAACTGGGTTATATGAAGGAACATGTGGCATCAAAATTGGAGGAACACTCATTGACAACCTGCTATATGCAGATGATACAATCTTGCTGGCTGATAGTGAGGAGGGCTTAAAATAATTATTGATGAAGATCAAAGACTATAGCCTTCAGTATGGATTACATCTCAATGTAAAGAAAACAAAAATCCTAACCACTGAACTAATAAACAACATTCTTATCAATGGAGAAAAGACTGAAGTTGTCAAAACTTCATTTTCCTCAGATCAACCATCAACACTCATGGAAGCAGCAGTCAAGAAATCAAATGACATATTGCCTTAGGCAAATCTGCTGCACAAGACCTTTTTAAGTATTAAAGAGCAAAGGTGTCAGTTTGAGGACTAAGATGCGCCTGACCCAAGCCATGGTACTTTCAATAACCTCATATGCATGAGGAAGTTGGAGAGTGAGTGATCATAGAAGAATTGATGCTTTTGTGTTTTGTTGTTGGAGGAGAATATTGAAAGTACTATGGACTGCCAAAAGTACAAACAGATCTGTTTTGGAAGAAGTGCATCCAGAGTGCTCCTTAGAAGCACCAAGTATGGCCAGACTTCATCTCTCATGCTTCAGGCATATTTGTCAGGAGAGACCAGTCACTGGAGAATGATATCATGCTTGGTAAAATGGAGGATCAGAGAAAAAGAGGAAGAACCCCAACAAAATGGATTGGCACAGTGGCAGCATCAATGGGCTCAAATGTAGCAATGATTGTGAGGTTGGCCTATGTTCTGTGGTGCATGGGGTTACTATGAGTTGGTAGTGACTTGATGGCACATAACAACAACAACAATAGTGATATTGTTGTTGTTAGGTATTGTCGAGTCATTTCCAACTCATATACACACCAGAACCAAAACACTGCTGAGTGTCTTTGGGCAGGAGACTTGCTTGCCAAGTTGAATTATCCCAGGACCCAGCCCCATCTCTTCAGTCAGTGTGGCATTGCCTTTATCAGTTTACATACTGAACCTATGTCAGATTTTACTTGAAGAAAAGAGTTTTCACTTAAAGAGATAGAAATTCATTGGCATAGCAAGTAGTGGCTAAGAACTGTCTCAACAGTCACATTCCATATTTTCGTTAGATTCATATAATATTGAGTTAATTGCTTCACTGTATTTTAAATTCAACCACATTTATAGACTAAATATAAATACTGGTAATTCCCTGTTTAGAATGCATGCACACATGTACTGATGATCCAGATGTTTGGAATTACATTCATCCCCCCAAAATAATATCATTCAGGTTGTTAGAACTGCAGACCAACCCACACAATCCATTTTAACCACTTTCCATCAAGTGGACTCCATCACATGGATACTCATACAAACAGTGTGGGAGGGGGCAAATGACCTGCTCTGAAGACACATGGGGGTAGGAGACTCAAACTTACCATCAGTCCAAGGCCAATTCCAATGATGGAAGTCAGACACGCCTCCACTCTCTACCCTTCTTTATCAATTCTCACACCAACCATCCCTCCCACTTTCTGCTTTTCTGCTGAGTTCAATAATCTGTTGCAATTGTTGTTAAGTGCCGTCGTGTCATGTCTGACCCATAGCGACCCTGTACAGGGTTTCCAAGACTGTAAATCTTGACGGGAGTAGAAAGCCTCATCTTTCTACCACGAAGCAGCTGGTAGTTTCGAACTGCTGACCTTAAGATTTCAGCCCGATTCATAACATAACTACTACGCTACCAGAGCCTTAGGAAATCTGTTGCAATAGCCACACAAAACTCATAGATGATATTCTCAATTGTGGGGGTTATCAGGCAAGTTAAATGTTAACTTCAGATTCAAAATCAGAAATTCTCAGGATACACCCTCTTCTCACAGCCACAGACAAGCCAATGTCTAGTCCAGGATCTCAGGCACATGACCCCTTGGCCTCTGCAAGTATTACAAAGCTCCTTTACTGCTGTCAATAAATGTCCAAAGGGCACACCACTTCACCATATGACTCAGCACAAAGACACTTGTCTCTAGTTTTGCGGGTCAAAATTGTAGTTATGGATGAGCTCACTGCTGCTGCCATTATGAAGCTAAGTATGTATCAAGTATCTACCATGTAGATCTAATCATTTTATATAACCAGACATCATTTAAAGAGCTTCTTGTTGTTAGGTGACATTGAACGGATTCTGATTTATAGCAACCCTATACACAACAGAATCAAACATTGCCCAATCCTGTACCATCCTCACAACTGTTGTTATGCTTGAGCCCATTGCTGATGCCACTGTGTCAAACTATCTCATCCATCTTCCTCCATTTTGCTGATCCTCCTCTTTATCATGCGTGATGCCCTTCTCCAGGCACTGATCCCTCCCAATAACACGTCCAAAGTATGAGAGATAAAGGCTTACCATCTAGGTTTCTAAGGAACCACTTGACTGTAATTCCTCTAACAGATTTGTTTGTTTGTCTGGAAGTACATAATACATTTTAAATCCTTCTCCAACACCATAATTCAAATGCAACAATTCTATGGTTTTCCTTGTTCATTGTCCCATTTTCACCTGCATATTAAACTACTGAAAATACTATGGCTTGGGTCAGGTGCACCTTAGTCCTCAAACTGACATCTTTGCTTTTGAACACTTTAAAGAGGTCTTGTGCAGCAGATTTGCCTAATGCAGTACAATGATTGATCTCTTGCTTGCTAATTCCATGAGTGTTGATTGTAGATCTAAGCAAAAGTCTTTGAGAATGTCATCTTTTCTCCATTTATTAGGCTGTTATTTATTGGCCCAATTATAAGGATTTTTGTTTTCTTTATACTGAGGTGAAACCCACACTGAAGCTTGTAGTCTTTGCTCTTCACCAGTAAGTATTTTACTTAAAAAAAAAAAGGGACTTTATTCAAATGAGGCTTTCTCCCATATCTGTGTTCTATTAAATCACTTAAAGTAACTGTGACAGTATGACTTCATTTCCAAAACTAATACAATAGAAAAAGTAAGGTGACAAAAAATAAGTTTAACTGTATTGATCGAATCCTTACAGCTTTTAGGGACAGATTTATGAAAAGTTGTTGTTGTTAAGTGCTTTTGAGTCGATTCCAACCCATAGCAACCTTGTATAGGGTTTCCAAGGAGCAGCTGGTGAGCTTGAACCACTGACCTTGCAGTTCAAATGACTTTGCAGTCTGACGCATTAGCCCACAGCACCATACCAATTGCTCCTTATTAAAAGTGGTACCCTTCAATTATATCCAGATTCTCATCAAGCCTATTATTCCTACTATTCTTCCTTTGTGGGAAGAGACAGCAGAAAAGCTGAATATCATCCGACAAAACAAGGCCAGGAGCAGACTGTAACAGGCCATCAACTGCTCATACACAAGTTCAAGACGAAGTTGAAGAAAATTAAAACAAATCAACAAGACCTAAAATGTGAACTTGAACAAATCCCTCCTGAATTTAGAGATCATCTCAAGAACAGATTTGATGCATTAGACAGTTATTATTGAAGACCTGAAGAGTTATGAGATGGCATCAGGAACATCACACAGGAAGAAAGCAAAGTAATAGAGAAGACAAGAAAGAAAGGTCAAAAATGGATGTCATCATGGGAAGAGAGGGACTAAGAGCTGGCGACCAGGAGGCAGACTTGCAGAATATGCCTTTGGTGGTATAAATTATTATATGAATAGAGAGAAATACTGTTAACTGATGGTACGTGGAGGGGATTATAATCATTGTAATGAAAGAAAATATATGATTTGTTGAATGTAAAACTGATGATCTGCCCTGTAAACTTTCACTCAAATCACAATAAAAACTTAATAATAATAAAAAAAAAAGGATTTCAGAAGAGACTCTGAAACTTGCTCTCCAGCATACAGATGCTAAAATAAATGGAAGAAATGAGAATGGAAAAGAATTGAACAGAAAATTTCAAACAGCAGCTCTAGAAAACAAAGTCAACTATAATGCAAAGGTGCAGAGTTAAAAAACCAAAAGGGAAGAAGATCCTCATCACTGCTTATGTCATATGGATCTTGGCTGAAAAAAGAAAATACCAGAAAGATGTTTGCTTGCAAACATGTTCTTGTAGGACATCACACTTGATAAAGTGGAGGGTCAGAAAAAGATGAGGAAGAACCAAAATGAGATAGATTGACACAGAGGCAGCAGCAATGGGCTCCAGAGAAACAATGGTTTTGAGGGTGGTGCAAGACTGGGCAGTGTTTTGTTCTGTTATGCATACGGTCACTATGAGTTGGAACCAACTTGATGGCACCTAACAGCAAATTCTTCCTTTGTATTACTATGAAGCCTCTCTGCACTCAATTATGATCCTAGAAGAGCCGATTAAATGTGAGATTAAAGACACTCAACTCACAAATTGGCAGAGACATTGGTGTTTACTTGCTCTTGGGTAGACAAAGGACTGAAATGAGTGATTAAGGTTTTTTTCACGTTCTGAAGTCATTTATGGACTGACATGCCTATCACCAGGGCCTGGGAGAAAAGCAGTTGGAAAACTGGAGTTTTTTTAAGTGGAAGAAGTATACTTCAATTAATGTGATTGATATGTCTAAAGCAATATGAGTGTATCTGTTACTCTGTGGAAGTTTCTACATTATGATAAAAAATATTTCAGAGGAACATATATATGATAATGATCAAATTTATTATTTCATTGTTATCCCCTAAGGTTCCTGTGATAGTTAAGGTTTTGTGTGAACTTGGCTGGGCTAGGATTCCAAGCTAAGATGTAGTTATCCATGAGATGTAATATGATCCAATCGACCTCATATATGACCTGATGTGATCAGGTCTGATATGATATAATTAATTATCTTATGTGTTATAAATCCTTGCATTTATGATTTTAATGAGGATGGATGCAATCTACAGGATTAGGTTGTATCTTTAGTCAATCTCCTTTGTTATATAGACTGCTGGTAGTTACAAACTGCTGACCTTGATGTTATCAGCCTGACTCCTAACCACTATGCTACCAGAGCTCCTTCTGAGATACAGACGGAGAGAGAAATGAACAGAGAAAGAGGAACATCCTATCACCAAGATGTAAGAGCCAGAAGTGGACTGTGTTCTTTGGAACTGGGGTTCTTGTGCTGTGAGGCCCCTAGATCTATGGAAAGTGATGTCAAGACACATAATGATCTCCAAGAAATACTGGGCCTAGAAATGCTGAAAAGACATCAGGACCTTTCTCCAGAGCCAACCAAGAGAGAAAGCTTTCCTCTAGAGGCAGCACTCTGAATTTGGACATTAGCCTTCTACACTGTGAGAGAATCAATTTCTATTTATTGAAGGCACACACTTGATAAGGAAGGCAATCTCTCAACATAGACTCGTCACTGTGGTAAGGTGGATTGTTCCTCACTGTGCAAGGGCCACATATTCAGACCTACCCTATCTACCCTAATGATTGCATTCCTGCTGTTTCCTCTATTGGAAATGTAGGAGGGGGCTGGGAGCTTTCATGGAGCATCAGGAGGTGACAGACATAGATACGGAATGAATGTGCTTAGATGTTGATGGCACTAGATTAAAAGTCACTGGAGGTGCAGGTTTCTTCCCTGTGGTCTCAGAGGGCGTGGGGAGAGCACACAATATGATTTGATTTCATTTTAAAGGAACTTTCTGGCTACAGGGCAGAAATTGCATTGGAGTGAAGCCAACCAGTTAGGAGGCTTTGACAGCAGTCTAGGGGATGGATGATGACAGATTAGACTACAGTACTGGTTGTGTAGGATAACACATGGAGGACAGATATGAGAGTTCTTTAGAAGGGCTTGATTTTTAATATGAGGTGGCAAAGAGGGAGATGTTGAAGATCTCTCTAAGATTTTGTTATAACTAGATTTCTGATGATACTATTTGCTTTACATGAGAAGACTCACAGTAAGGAATTGGTTTGGGATGTATTTAACTGGTGATGCCTTTAAGATATATGTGTGGAGATTTTACATAGCCTAGGTAACAAAACAAGTAGCTTTGATAGTGTAGTGCTTAAGAGTTGGGCTGCTAGCCTGAAGGTCAGCAGTTCTAAACTACCAGCCATTCCATAAGAGAAAGATGAGGCTTTCTGCTCCCATAAAGATGTGCAGCCTCAGAAACTCTATGTAGGTCCTCTGTGAGTCAGAATTGACTCCATAGCACATAACCACCACCATGTAACAAAACAACAACAATGTAGTATATAAGGTGCCTTGGTGGTACAGAGGATACGTGCTAGGATGCTAACTGAAAGGTTTTATGTTTTAACCCACCTAGTGGAGTCTTGGTGTGGCACTGTAGGATAAAAACTAGACTACACATTCATTTTGAATCGTAAGGTCTGTGGTTCAAATTCATTAGCTGCTCCTCAGAAACCCTATCCAGGGTCACTATGAGTCGGAACCATCTCAAGGGGACTTAACGACAACAACAACAGTGACTTCACCTAGTGAGTCCTGGTGTGGTGCTGCAGGAAAATGCACTGAACCTCAAGGTTGGCAGTTCAAATACACCAGCTGCTCCTAGCAAACTCTAGACAGGCTCACTATGAATTTGAACTGACTGATGGCACTTAACAACAGCAAGTGGCTCCCTGGGAAAAAGTATTATTGGTAAGCTCCCATAGGGGTTGGCGATTTTGTGCCATCAAATCAGTTCCAATTCACAGTGACCCCGTTTAGGGATTCTGAGGCTATAAATCTTTACAGAGCAGAAAGTCTTCTCTTTCTCCCATGGAATGACTGGTAGATTCAGACTTCTGACTTTGAAATTAGCAGCCCTGCTCGTAATTCACTAAGATAGCAAGGCTCTTTCCAATAAAGATTACAACCTAGAAAACACCATGGGGCAGTTCTACTCCATTATATGTGATTTATATGAGTCAAAATCAATTTGAATAAACCTGGGTTAATGCACTAGACTGCAAAGTCAGTTTGATACTGCAAGGATGGTGGTGCAAGCTCACCAGTCACTCCTTGGAAACCCTCTAGAGGGTCGCTATGGGTTGGAATCGACTCGATGGCACTTAACAGCAACAACAACAACAACTAATGTGTTGCATAGGTCTCAAGTTTAGAGGGAAGGGCTGTGCTAAAGAAAAAAAAAATACATGCAGTTCTATAGACATAGTTGTTGTAGTTGTTGTTAAGTGTTGTCAGGTCATTTCCAACTCACAGTGACCTTGTATAGGATTCCCTAGTATCAGCTGGTGAGTTTGAATCACTGATCTTTCAGTTAGCAGTCCAGTGCTTATCCTACAGTGCCACACCAGGACTCAGGGAGATCAATTAGAGAAAAAAAACAGGTGCATCTGTGATTTGAGGAACTACAGCATTTAAAGGCTGAAAGAGATAGTTTGTATGAAGTGAGGGGAGATGCACAAAAACACCCATACTTGCAGATAGTACCCACTTGAACTGGCTTCAGTGGCTGAATGATCAGAACTCAACTAGAAGAAGAAAGAAGAGGGCAAAAAAAAGTAATCTGCTACAATTTGATGAACTGGACCTATCTATACTTATGGATGTGGTAGCTCAAAAGAGAGAACAAATCTGTGCAGCAAGGATCATTAACAGGGATGAGCAACTTAGACATTGGCTACCCAAAATGGTGGGGCTACAAAGGCAAGAAGTGACTGGTGTACAAGCTTTCAAGAGGGAGCCTAGTTCCAGAGGGTGTGGGGGAAGGTAGAATCTGTACTACCTTGGTTTCCAATCTGTTGGGATGAGGCTGATGAAAGGAGATAGGGATAAGACTCTTGTGGTACAATAGTGAATAATTCCTATCAGGACTGACTGTGAGGGTTGTAAAGGTAGATGTTTTGTAACAAAAGGAAGGGAGTGGCTAATTTTGCAGTCCAGGAGCCGAGTGCAGGACCCTACCCAGAGAAGGAGTGATGCCAGAGATGGAGGAAGAGATGATGACATGGAGAGATGTAGCAGCTAGGAACTCTGGACACAGGGAGGGAGAGAGGCTATGTGTTGATGGCCAGGGGACAGGCTTGCGGGGTGTACCCTTTAATTGTTTGATGTGAGAAGGGGATTGTAATCATTGCAATGAAATGAAATATAATAGGATGAATGTAAAGCTGGTGTTCTCCCATGCAAACTATCACATAATTCACAAAAAAAACTTAAAAAAAAAAAAAAA
>NW_006408878.1:1456294-1462985 GCF_000296735.1 Chrysochloris asiatica
ACCGTAGAAGAATTGATGCTTTTGAGTTATGGTGTTGGAGGAGACTATTGAAAGTGCCATGGGCTGCCAAAAGAACCAATAGATCCACTTTGGAAGAAGTTCAGCCAGAATGCTCCTTTGAGGTCAGGATGGCCAAACATTGTCTCTCATACTTTGGACATACTCTCAGGAGGGACTAGTCACTGGAGAAGGATATCATGTTTGGTAAGGTGGAGGGTCAGAGAAACAGAGGGAGACCCACAACAAGGTGGATTAGCCAAGTGGCAGCATCAATGGACTCATGCGTAGCAACAGTAGTGAGGTTGGTCAGTGATTTGTTCTGCTGTGCACAGGGTCACTCTGAGTTGGTACCGTCTCAATGGCACCTAACAATAACACCAAACAAGCAAAAGCTTGAAAAGGACTTGTATTTTGCAGCACACCCTTTCTTACTGCAAGCAATGGTTGGAGAGTTTACACGAAAAAAAGGGCTCGACTCTAATCCAAAACCTCAACAATTAAACTAAGAGAGAGTGGTATCAGGAAATGGAGGAAAAGAGAATTTCAAGGTGAGATCAATAAAATATTGAATTCTGTTGATGAGAGGAGGATTGGAAATGCCTGGTGTGTTTAAAGGTATTGAGGTTATAGTTAACTTGAAAGTTGTTGTTAAGTGTCGTTGAGTCGATTCCAACCCATAGAGACCCTGTATAGGGTTTCCAAGGAGAAACTGGTGAGTTTGAACCACCAACCTTATAGTTCAAATGACTTTACAGTCTGATGCATTAGCCCACAGAGCCACACCAGGACTCCATAAGAACCATCTTTTTAAGGAAATGGGGGAAAGAGACAGAAATAGATCCAGGAGTGATACAGAAAAATGAAGAAGTAGAGCTAGATTAGACAAGAATACTGAAAAGCATGACTTTGAAGGGGAGAGAAGTTATAGGGTAGTAATTAAAGGAATGGTTCTCAACTGGGGGCAAGTTGGTCCCTCCCAGGGAACATTCAGGAATATTGCGAGACATTTTTGATTGTCACAACTGAAAGAGATGATCTTGTGGTTAGAAGCCAGAGATACTACTAAACAATATAAAGAACAGCTCTAAAACGATGAGTTCTCCATCCCCAACTAGTAAAACAAAGAAACAAAAAACCTGACAAAGAGGGGCAAGTCAGTACGCCTTGTTGTTTTTTTATTAACACAGAAAGTATTTGAGTATTTTTGACTCTTACAGAAATTATATTGTCATTGTTAAGTACCTTAGAGTTAGTTATGACTCACAAGGACCCTGTATAGAGTTTCTGAGGATCTGTTGGTGGGCTTGAACTGCTGACCTTGTGGTTAGCAGTCTCGTACTTATCCTACAGTGCCATACCAGGATCCAGGAAGCATCTGCTGCTGCTAATGCTATGTGTCCTGGAAAACCTGCATAGGTTTCCCGGGCTGTAAATCTTTATAGGAACAGAAAGTCTCATGTTTCTCCCATGGAGTGGCTTTTGAATTCAAGCTGCTGACCTTGTGGTTTAGCAACCCAATGCATAACCCACTATGCTTCCAGGGATGTAGTAGAGAAGAAATGATTGTATAAACAGAGAAAGTTATAAAGTTTCCGTTGTTGGAAGTGTTAATTCCCTTTGAGTCGTTTCCAACACATAGTGACCTTATTTCTGAGGAGCAACTGGTGAATGTGAGCCATCTTGAAGTTCAAAGCTATCTTGCAGTCCAGTGGTTCGCCTGCAGCACCATGCCAGGACTTCAAAGTCCCTATGAGTTTGAGGAATTATCCTTTCCACAGATGAGAAACTGAGCTGCAGACAATTTGTCCCAGGTGATCTAACCAGTGAGCCCAGATTCAAACATTGTCTTAAGTCTTAACTCTGTTATAGTGACATCAACAACAACAACTGCATAAACAACAGAAAATCCAATAAATGCAATAGCCAGAACTCTCCAAAATGCTCCCCTTTCTTTAAGCTTTACTCTTACTTTTTGTTGTTGTTGTTAAGTACAGCGACCCTGTATAGGGTTTTCGAGGAGTGGGTGGTGAGTTTGAACTACTGACCTTGCAGTTCAAAACAACCTTGAGGTCAAGTGCTTATCCTAGAGCACCACACCAGGACTTTTACCTTAACTAACATTTCTCTAATGAAGCATGTTTACAGCTTAAAATGAGCATAATATTTATGGAAAAAGGGCTCCACTGTTATTCAGTTTTCAGTCCTCTTTATCTCATTTAGCCCTCTGACCTGTACCATGTGGCAAGCATCATTTCCTCTTTGGAACCCATGGGTCTAAGGAACTCACCCCTACTTGTTTTCCCCCACCTACAAATGTTTTGCTTCCCCAGGGATTACTCAGCAAGCCCTGTTCTCCTATCTGAAGCACAGCTGGTCAATGGATGCAACACAGAACAATGGACCAATCTAAATAAAAAACTGAACTTCTTCCAGAACCTGACCACTCTCAAGTGTTGTAATTGCTCTCTGCCCCTAAGGAATGATGTTGCAGCCTTCTAAGCATTGCCATTTTATAATATCCAAATGCCTTGACTTTACAGCAACAACAACAAATGTTCAGTAAGAGGAGTGCCCTGGAAGCACTTATGTTGTACCCCAGGGACTATTAGGATGGACTGAGAGAAGTAAGAAAATGAATGGCAAATGGGGAAATTCAAGGAGGGAGGGCCATTTGATTCCAAATAATGGATCAATATGCTGACATATCTGTGGAAGGAACACTTAAAACCCAGGGGGCAGACACCACTCAGACTTTGGAAGTGTCTAGGGAACATGTGTCTTGCTCCCAAGCAATTTGACTGGTCTCAGGAGAGGCTCAGGAAGTGTTAAGTTAGTGCCGTTGAGTAGAGCATGACAGATTAGAAAGAATCATGTGTCCACTTTCTTGCTTTAACAGATTTCGTACTTAAGCAATCTCACATTGAGAAACTATCCTAATTTTAAATCTCTTTGGATAGGTTTCAGAGCCTCTCTCTCCTACCCATTCCAGTTTTTAATATGTTCCAGTCCCAGAGAATAACTGCATTCAGATTGCATCTAGACATACTTTCTGTTTGATCACATTACAGTTCCCTCTTTACTTAGTGGCTATGATGATATCCTTTAATATCATTTGTAAGGTAATCTTTCATGGAGTTGATCTATTTCTTCTTCTTCTTTCATATTTTCCATTCATATACACACCTTCCTTTTTCCTTTACATCTACCCTCTTTCCTCCCTCTTTCTCCTTTTCTCCTTACTTTTCATCCTCCCTCACCTTTGACCTTCTTTATCCTGTAGTCTTTTCAGGATTTGAGCACATATCTTTTTCTTTTTAAGGGTTTTATTGTGAATTGAGTGATAGTTTACATGGAAGAACATTGGTTTTGCTCTCATCCTAGCGTATTTCATATCATTGCAATGATTATAATCCCCTCCATGCATCACCATTCAACAGTATTTGCTTCTATTTCCTCTGGGTTTTTATAATAAAACATTCAGGAATATATAATAATTTAAACAACCCAAGGGCCCATTATGCAAGCCTGACTCCTGACCATCAGCACACAGCCTTTCTCTTTCAACGAGTCTAGAGTCCTCAGCTGTTCTAACTCTGCCTCCATCTCTGGTAGTGTTGCTTCTCTGGATAGGCTACTACATTCCACTCTGAGCCCATATCTGTTTGACTCAAAATTCTATATAGAATAGGGGAGGATGCTTCATAGTGTTCAAGGAATAGCTCCAATATTTTTAATTCCCTTTTCCCATGAGCTTTTTTGAAGTCCTCTTGTAGACTCTATGAAAAGTAAACAACTACCTTGACTACAGGTATTTTCAATAACCTTATACGCATATGAAAGCTGGACAGTGAATAAGGAAGATCGTAGAAGAATTGATGCCTTTGAATTACGGCATTGGAGGAGAATACTAAAAGTGCCATGGGCTGCCAAAAGAACCAGTAGATCTGTTTTGGAAGAAGTGCAGCCAGAGTGTTCCTTAGAGGGCAAGATAGCCAAACTTCATCTCTCATACTTTGGACCTATTGTCAGGAGGGAACAGTCGCTGGAAAAGGACATCATGTTTAGGTAAGGTGGAGGGGTCAGAGAAAAAGAGGAAGACCCCCAACAAGATGGATTGGCCAAGTGGCAGCATTGATGGACTCAAGTATGGCAACAGTAGTGAGTTTGGCCCAGGATCGGACACTGTTTCGTTCTGCTGTGCATAAGGTGGCTATGAGTCAGTGCTGACTCGATGGCACCTAACAACAATAACCTTGACTACAAGGTTTTATATTTAAGACATGTGCTCTGACCTGTTAAAATGTTCAAATGGAAAATGTAGGGGGTTGTCATCAAATATATTAACCTACTGAGAAGCAATAAACTTAATATGAGGGGGCTTCAAAAGGCTCATGGAAAAAAGGGTATTGAAAAATCAATACCTTTTTCCACACACACAAAAAAAATATTTTTAAGGTTTTAAATTGTGATTGAATGAAAGTTTACAGGGCAGATCATCAGTTTTACATTCAGCAAATCATACACATTGTTTCATTACAATGATTATAATCCCCTCCAAGTACCATTAGTTAACAGTGTTTCTCTCTATTCACTTTAGCTTCTTTTAAAACAAAACAAAGAAAACCCTCAGGCATATATAATAATTTACACCACCAGCCACCAAAGGGCACATTTTACAAGTCTGCTTCCTGGCTACCAGCTTTCAGACCCTCTCTTCCCATGAATCTAGAATCCTCAGCCGCACCCTCTCCATGACTCCATCTCTGCCACCATATATGGTGTCATGCTTCTCTGGATAAGGTCCCGCATTCAGCTTGTGATCTTCTCCTTTGATTGTCCTAGGGTCCTCTGCTTCTGGACTATAAGATAAACCACTCCCCTGTTTTTGTTACAAAACTTCTACTTTTACAATTGTGACAGTCGCGACTAGTCATGATAACAGTTATTCACTATTGAATCATATGAATCTTATCCCCATCTCTTTTCACCAGACCCAGCTAGGCAAGATGAAAACTATTCAGTGGGGACTCTTTCTCCCCTTCTCTCATGCCCCCAATACTTTTAAAGTAAACTCCTTCTTGAAACCTTGTAAGCCAGTCACTTTGTGCCTTTATCGCCCCCTCATTTTAGGTAGCCAATGTCTAAGTTGCCCGTCCCTCTCTACCCTGTGTACAGAGGGGATAACATTGATACTTGATTGAAGACTCCTTCCCTCCCTGTTGTTATTTGGAGTTACTACCTGTGTGCATATAAGTCAGGTTCATCAAATTGTAGCAATTTACGCTTGTTTCCTTTATCAAGATTTTTTTTTTTTTTAATCTCCTCTAGTCAAGTTCTGATTATCAAGCCATCAAGGCTAGGTCAAATGGGTAGTGTCTGCAAGTTTGGGTGTTCTCATCTCTTCTTGCTTCATTATCAGCTGGATGCTTCACTCTCAGCTCTAACCCTCTGTGGCTATGTCCTTGTCCGTGGGCTTAAATGTCCTTGTCCATGGGCTCAAGTGTCCCCAAGTCTCACCACACTTTGGACCAACCAGTCCTTCCTCTTCTCTCTCTCATCTCCAGGTCAACGGGAACTCAACCCATTTCTTAATTGCTATCTTTCCCCCTCTTCCACTAACCAGTGGTTGCCAGCAAGCTTACACGTCTGTTCATGTGTTCTCTTTGAGTTTCAGTCTTAGAGCGGAGTTTGTCCTGAAGTAACTTGATTGCTTGCCTTGATGGCTTCCTGGCAAACAGATTGCTTATTCTTGTAGTTGCCAGTCATGCTGACATTTTTTGTTTTGGTTTTATCCTGATGATCTTTCTTTGAAGATATATCTTCTGTCACTCTAGCTGTTCCAGGCTGGTCTGCTTCTCCTTGCTAGTGGGAATGTCCCACCTCATAAAGTTCTGGATAGGACTTATGATTCCACCTAAGGTCCTATACTCTGCAAATGCTTTACAAGAGGCTTGTTTCACTGGGCAAGCTCTAGAACCCCTTTTAGGAATTCTAATAGGCTGAAGACGAGCTTACAAGTTTTCTGTAATCATGTTTCCCAACACTAATTTCTATCCCACTCAAGTGTCTATTTTACAAGAGTAAGCAAGGGAAACCAATATTCATAAGACAGTCAAGAATTTTAGTACTATTTCCCCTCTTCAAACTGTATCACAGAGCCCTGTTGTTCCAAGGTTGAGCATACATCACTATTTACCTCTGTTCCACTTAGGCCATGCAAACTTGTCTCAGTGTTCCCCTATCTATCTTGTTCTTCTGCCTTTTCCCCCTTCTTGTATTGCCCTCCCCAACACCCGAACTAAACCCCAACCCCAACCCCACTGTTGTGGTTACCTTATATTCCATTAACTCTTTCCTCCATTTAAGACAGTGTATTTTATCCTGTAATCTACCTGACCATCTGACCACATAGATCTCTGTTCTTCTGTGTTTACTTTCTTTCACAGTGTAATTGTTTTGATCATAGACTGACCCCCCTGATCCTCTGTTGTTATAATTTTATTCTGTTCTTGACTCTTCCATTTGTTGATTGAATTCAAGGTGATGCTGCCATGTACGTCATTCTCTAGTTGTTGTCTGTTCTTGTTGGTTCTCAGTCCACAGAACTTCCTTTAGGATGTTTTTCATATCAGGGTTGGCTTTGGCAAAATCCCTTAGCTTCTGTTTATCATGAATGTTTTAATTACACCAT
>NW_006408878.1:1463486-1469079 GCF_000296735.1 Chrysochloris asiatica
TTCTGGCTTCTATCTCTTCATTTCTTCTCCTTTGCCCTTTCAGTGTATTGTCCATTTCTGATATTCTATTATTAATTGTTTGGACCTCTTTCTGTAGGTTTTGAATTGTTTCCAATGCTGTATCTATTTTATTTGATTGTTCCTATGGTGCTTTCCTGACTTCTTCCTTATTTTTCTCAACTCTATTGTATAGTGTTTTGATACAGTTCATAATAATTTTTCCTGAATTCCTTCTCAGGCAATTCCAAAGCCTGCCCATTTTCCAGTATGGAGTGTAGGTCTACTTCCAGCTCATTTACCTCAGTCACTTTATCTCGTTTCTGGACATGTGCTGATATGATCATCTATTCAGGAGTTATCTATGGCCTTAATACTTGGATGGGTGTGTATTTTAGTATTTTTTATGCTTTCTGAATGCCTCCAGGTAGATGTGATCAGGAAATGGGATTCTCTTTTCACTCTTCTTTGTTAAGAAATGTCAAGATGCCACTGTTGGTCATTGTGATGTAACTCAGGATTTAATTTTCAGCCTATTTCCTTTTTAGTCTGCCTGTCCAGCTCCACAATCCCCATTCAGGCCTTTTTCCTAGTTATTAACAGCTCAGGGCTGGCTGTGGCCATTTTGCACTGCTGTTTGGTTTTAAGTGGAAACTGTCACTTTAAATTTTGAGGAGATCTGTGCACATGCATAGTAGAACCCGGGGTGTGTGTGTGTGGGGTGTCTACTCACTCAGGCACCCCCTTTAGTCACCAGAATAGAGGTGCACAGACAGTGAGAGGCCAATGAACAGATGAAAAAAAACAAAAAACAAAAAACAAGAATGTCCACAACTTTATCTCTGCAGTTTTGTCAGGAGTCCGTGTCTGGGGCTGCTCTTATCCTTCCTTTGCTTGGTCTCCACCTAGATGGCTGTACTGGGAGCAGCTGAGCATCTTGAGTTAGAAAGCAATGGATTTCTTGCTGCTGCTACAAATTCCCCTAGTTTTAAGCCTTTCAACCTTTTAAATATTCCTTTGTATGTGGTTCAGAGTTCTGGCACCATCCCCTGAGACTGTTTGGTCTGGTATTCTGTGTTGTTGCTGACGGAGCTCCTTACTGCACGTCTACCCAATCTGCCATCTTGTTTGTTCTCTCCACAAATTTTTGAAGCTCCCTCATATATATTATTTGCCAGGTTTATCTGTTGCTTATTTTAAAAGTCTACAGAAGTGGTTTTATTCTTTTCTTTCCACTTTTCATGTATTCAATACTGCATTACAGAAGTAGAGTAAATGGCTAAAATGGCAATAAGCCACAAACTCTTCTACCACATTGAGATGAGTGTATCAAAAGACAATATTATTTACTGCTCACTAAAACACTGAAAGATTTAAGAATAATATTTGATTCAAGGGCTATTCATGAAAACTCACTAAAAATCTAGCTGAAAAATACTGAAAACACTTTGGATCACAGCCTAGCCTTTTATTACAGAGCTTGAATTACTGTTTGGGATTTGAGCTATTTTCCAGAGAGGCCAATTGTAAAGGCAGGTTCTTCAATCATAGGATATTTACTTTTAGACTGTGAGTGAAGCAAATATATAAACAATTTATATTCTCATATAATTGGAGATGGAGTACTGGTATGGAACTGTAAGATAAGCACTGGACTGGTGATTGCAAGGTTGGCAGTTCAAACCCACACCCACTACTTGAAAACCCTATTAGGGTCACTATGAATTGCAACTGACTCAACAACTCTTGACAACAACAACAACAAAATTGGGGGTGGAAACATCATCTTCCTGTTTCTCTTTCTGCTCCACTATTCCTTTACATAATTGTTTTTATTCTTGTTTCTATAATTTGTACACCATACCATAGATCATAAAATAGACTTGGATAGAATATAATGGAAAAGTTTCTTTCTAATGGGAGCCATCACTGGAAACCTAAAGCTAATAAAGTAATGAAGAGAAATGGTGATCAACTGGCATAGGAAAGTCTCATAATAAATAATTTCCAGGCTCTGGACAGACTAAGACTTAGGTTTCTTAATTTAAAAAATGCATCCTATCTGCTCCACCCTAACTCCTATTTAAAGGAAGGATCCAAGTTTTGTGAGACTGAGTGCTATTATGAATTCTCTGTAAGAGACTAAGTAGCATCAACAGTCCACTACCAGTCAACAGACCGCTGTAGTTGGCCCACTATCCACTTGACCATGGTAACAGCATCACAAAACCATCACCGTACATTTTTAAATGGAGATGATGAGAACAACTGAGTAGGTTTTATTGTGTGGTCTCCTGGACAGACTGATTCCTATCTGAACTGCCTTCCAGATTGCAAATGACCAGAGAGTGGTACTGGGGCAACACTATGGTAAATAGTACTCAGTTTGGTCAATTTATTTCTACGTTGTCTACCATCCAAGTGCTAAAGCTCCAGCAAACTTTCCCATCGTCTAGCTTCTAGTTTCAGATAATGAACTTAGCATAGTGTATTAGTGAGCAACTGACCATGGCAGAATATAATGAATTAATTGAAATTAGAACTCATACCCCACAAATTCCCATGTTCAGCAATTACTATAGCAATGCTGGGAATTAACCTCTTGCCTCCAAGTAGCTGAAGGAGTTTTCATGTGCACTGTACCTTAGGTGAACAAAGAATCAGTGAAGAGCCAAACATATGGATGACAAGATTTCTGTTTCACAAGTCAGAGTGTTAAAACAAAAGACTTTCTGAAGCATCTTGAATTTCTAATATATTATGGATTGAAGAAAGCAAACTGGCTTTCTCTAACTTGATTTAAAGAAAATCACTCAAACATAGAAGCCTTCTAGCTGTGGAATCATTAGCCTCTGTAAGGACAAATGGTAATGAGAGGATACACCAATGACAGGCTGATTTTCTCCAACATATTATCAGACCTCATTAGGAGTCCTGTTGGCACAGTAGTTAAAATGCTCACCAGCTAATCCGAAGGTCTGTAATTGGAACTCACCAACCACTGTGCAGGAGAGAGATGTAGCAATCACTTCTGTAAAGATTTACAACCTTGAGAACCCGATGAGGGCAGTTCTATGTTGTCCTATAGGAATGCTCTCACTAAGAATTTGATTCAACAACAATGGCTTTGGTTTTGGTCCATCACTTGTCCTAGTGATCGAAAGTGAAAATAATGGAAAGCATTACCTAACTGGCAAAAGTGCTGAATAAATATTGTTGTTGTTGTGTGCCTTTGAATTGGTGACAACCCTGAATAGGGTTTCAGAGGAGTGGCTGTTGGATTTGAATGACTGATCTTACAGTTCAAATTTACCTGTGGTTGGGTGCTTATCCTACACCGGGACTCCAAATAATGTTGTTGTTAAGTGCTGTGGAGTCAGTTCTGACATACCAACCATGCATACCATTTTTGAGGAATGGCTGGTGAGTTTGAACCATCAACCTTGCGGGCCAGATGTATACAGCACTATGCCAAGTATTAATAGATTTTATTTACAGTAACAGGTTACCATGCTCTCTATCCTAATGAGCCTACAATTTATTGCTCCAGTTTGTAAACTGTGTCCCTTTTCAGTTGTGTGTTACATTCTGGTATCTGTGCTGGTGCATTGAGAAGTCTCTTCACTTCAAAATACTATGTTCTACACATTTATAATATAATAACTTCCTTTGTATGCTTTTTCTTTCAGATCCATATTAATATATTATTGTGTTTTGACCTAGTTTTCACACAGAAAGTTTGATTCTCAAGCAAAATGCCAGGCTCCTGATAAAGTGTAGTAGATTGTGTATGGGGGTGGTGAGGTGGGTGGGGGTGGTGGTGGAGGGTGCTGATGAGATCAAGCAAGAATACGATAATTCCTAGAGGACTGTTACATGCCAACAAACTTGGAAGCGGGCTATTACATTGATAGATTTGGCTCTTTCCAAGTCATCTTAACATTTCAATTTCTCAAGAGAATATAAACACAGTTCTGCAGCACTTCTGGAAGGAGAGTACTTTGCCGTCATTTAAGAAACTTCCTGATACTTCTTGGAAAACTTTGCAAGTTCTTCCCTTTCCTCACAACCTATGAAACCCTCCTGGATCTACATCTAAACAGGAGATGAATATGCTGATTAGAACAAGAAAGTTAGGGAGTTCATAGGGTAAGAAAACAGGCTTCAGGTTTCTAAGATACAGAAGGACAAACTGAACCAGCTAGTCCTATAAGTCAGTTACCAGTTGCTCACATCTATGAGGTTCAATTTCTGCTGATTATCAAGTGAAAACCAAAATTCCTAGGATACTCACATATGCTGCTGAAAGCTGGTAATTTCTTGAAATGCAAAAATTCAGATATTGATTCTGGGAGGAACTTACACTTTTCAAAACCACATTAAAAATAAAGTTTGTTATTTATTGTTGCTGTTAAATGCCGTCAAATGGGTTCCAATGCAAAAAGACACTGTATAGGGTTTCCAAGGTTTTAAATCTTTGTGGGAGCTGGAAACCTCATCTTTCTTCCATGGAGCAGCTGGCAGGCTAAAACTGAGGACCTTGTGTTTCATAGGCCAGTACTTACTGTCTGGAGATAAACTGCTCTGGAAGCTTGCTTAGACAAAGATGTTCAAAGATATGCTAGGTTGTCTCCTAAGAGTAATTTCTAAGACATTCAATAATTTTTTATAATATTTAGTGTGGCACTATAGGATAAGCACTGGATCACAAGGTCATTTGAACCACAAGGTCGGCAGTTCAAACTCACCAGTCACTCCTTGGAAACCCCATTCAGGGTTACTATGAGTAGGAACCAGCTCTACAGCAATTAACAACAACAAACCCTCCAGCATGGGGAGTGCAGTGTCTCCATATGAGAAGCATTGGACTGTGAACTACAAGGTCTGCAGTTCAAGAACCACAGACCTTATGAATCCAAGGCCCTGTCAGGCACTCACTGAGAGAAAGATGAGATTTTTTGCTCCAGTAAAGATTTAAAGTCTTGGAAAACCCTGTTCAAAGTCTCTGTGAGTTGGATCCAAGTCGATGGCTCATAACAACAACAATATTATACTATTACATTCTCTAAAAGAAATGTGTAAAATATAACTCAAAGATCCATTTAATATTGAAAATGGATAATAGTACCACTAGTACATTATGAGTTGTTGTTGTTGTTGTCAAATGCCATCAAGTCGATTCCAACCTATAGAGACACTGTATAGGGTTTCCAAGGAGCCGCTGGTGAGCTTGAACTGCCGACTTTGCTGTTCAAACTGACTTTGCAGTCCAGCGTATTAACCCACAGTGCCACACTTTTTATGTAAAAGTTTTGATTCAAAACTTAAAATAATTTCTACCTTGAACATGGTCTACCAGGATTCTTGGGATAATTCCTTATTTTCCTGGATTATGTCTGCGTTTACATAACAATAAACTGATTCCTAATGGAATTCATTTGTCATTGAGTAATGCTGTATACAAATTCTATATATGGAGAAACTAAAGCATAGTTCCACCACTTGTCTATCAGTTTGTCCTACTGTGGTGGCTTGTGAGTTACTGTGATTCTGAAAGCTATGCCACTGGTATTTTAAATATCAGCAGGGTCACCTA
>NW_006408878.1:1472363-1479340 GCF_000296735.1 Chrysochloris asiatica
TTGCATACTCTTTTCTGGGGTATTATAGAGAGAGGGAAAGGTAAGGGTACATTATGTGTGGAGACCTGTGATGGCTGACTTTTACTATATAAGGAGTTGTTGTTGTTATGTGCCCTTGGGTGTGTTCTGACTCATAGTAATCCTGAATAAGGTTTCCAAGGAATGGTTGGTTGGTTTGAACCACCGATCTTGTGGTTGACAGTCAATCTCTTATCCTATAGCACCACACCAGGACTCCATATACATTATTAAAGAGATGAGAAGTAATATTGCTTTTGCTGTTACGTGCTTTCAGGTTGGTTCCAACCTATAACGACCATGTTTAGGGTTTCCAAGGAGTGACTGGTGAGCTTGAAGTACTGCCCTTGCAGTTCAAACTGACTTTGCAGCCCAGTGCATTAACTCACAGCGCCACACCAGGACTCTTGTAATAAAAAATATGGGGAGCTCTGGTAGTGCTGGTAATCTCAGGGTCAGTAGTTTGAAACTGCCAGCTGTTCCAAGGGAGAAAGATGAGACTTTCTGCTCCCATAAAGATTTATAGCCTTGGAAACCCTCTGCAGGGTCACTATGAGTCAGACCTGACTCCATGGCTCATACAACAACAACAAAATAATTTCAAGTGGTAAACTATGAAATTAAAAGTTCAGAATTAACAAATGCATCCTGGTCCTCACAATAGCAAGAGTTCTGCACTGAAGTCTGTGGTTAATGAAGTCATCACTAACCCATGCGTTCAGTCTTTGACATGCTTGCAATCTACTTGGGGATGCAAGACGCCCAACTGTAAAGAATAAATAACACAGTACAACCTTAAGTGTCGATTAATGAGGTGGTTTAATGCAAAGAAAAGAACATGGTTGAGAATCATTAATGGACTCTAATTTTGGAGTTCTTGGTGTGCTTCAGTAGGATAAGCGCCAGACTCTGAACCACAAGGTCAACAGTTCAAACCCACCATCTGCTCCTTGGAAACCATGTACAGGTTCAATATGAGCCAGAATTGACTCAACGGCATTCAACAACACTAATAATTTTGATTCGCCATGAAATACATTATTGACTTTGAGCAAGTCACAAACTCCTTGGACTTCATCTTCCTTACTTAGTTATAACTAACCTTTATTGAGGGCTTAGTCACATGTATGCCAGGTATCTCATACATATTCTCTTGTTTCATCCTCAAATCCACCCCAGGAGATATATAATACAAACTCCATTTGCCGATAAGGAAACCGGAAACTGAAGCATGTCAAGATTAAGTAGTTTTCCAAGACTGAACTAAGCATACATGATACAGTAGTTGAGGTCATGTTCTCACCTCGTCTATACATTGAAATTCCACATTTCACAATGTTTCCCTAGATGGCAGAATGTGAAAGGGTGTCAGAGTGAAGCACACATGTCCACAAGGATAGAGGATATGCTTCGCTGACTGTATTGCAAAACATAAATGATAGAGGATTTGCCAGACTATCTGGCTAAGCTATGAGACACGATAATCTGTTTAATCACATGTTCCTAGAAAACCCTTTCCTGAAACTCATTCACCTCCATGACCATGTTGGTGGTTAGTGGTTGTATGTTGTGGAGTCAGTTTCAACTAATAGTGATAGGGTTTCCTAGGCTGTAAATCTTTACAGGAGCAGAAAGCCTCATCTTTCTCCTGTGGAATGGCTAGGAGATTCCAACTGCTGACCATGTGGTTAGCAGCCCAACTGGTAACCAGGGTTCCTGCCCATGATCATGGGGGCCTGATTTTCTGGTTTAATTTTTCACAATATGATAATGTTACACATAGATAAGTCACTTTCAATATTAAAGAATAATTTTTTTCCATAGAAAGTAATGTGTTATGTTTTTGTATTTCAGATGACATGGACTACCCACTCACTATCCCAGTAAACCTGATTCTGTAGAGATATGAGCTAGAGAAATGTTCATGTGACTGTCCCATTATTCCTCATGCATTTGTTGACATAACAAGACATTTGCTGTTTTTGTTTATTTTACTTTTTTATTTGCTTTATCTTATTTTGTAGAGAATCATTGGAGTTATTTAAACTTATATCAACTTTATGATGATACAAAGCTATTTTTTGTAAGATTTTTCAAAACAGTATAGTTTGACTAAGGTATTGCTCTAAGAGTGCTACTGGGTTTGAACCACCAACCTTTTGATTAGCAGTCCAGTGCTTATCTTACAGCAGCACCATTTGTTGTTGCTATATGCCATTGATTAGGTTCCAACTCATAGCGACCCTGTATAGGGGTTCTAAATGGAGCTCTGGTAGCGTAGTGGTTATGAATCGGGCTGCGAACCTCAGGTTCAGCAGTTGGAAACTACCAGCTGTTTCGCAGGAGAAAGAGGAGGCTTTCTGTTCTCGTAAAGATTTACAGCTTCGGAAACACTGTACAGGGTCGCTCTAAGTTGGAACTGACTCCATGGCACATACCGACATAGGGGTTCTAAGGAGTGGGTTTGAAGCACCAACCTTGTGGTTTGCAGTCCAGTGCTTACCCTATAGCATCACACCAGGACTCCAAAGTTGTTGCTGTTGCTGTTGTTATGTGCCGTCATGTTGATGCTGACTCATAACGACCCTGTATAGGGTTTCCAAGGAGTGGTTGGTGAGTTTGAACTGCCAACCCTGGGATCAAATGAACCTTGTGGTCCAGTGTTTTATCCCCCAATGGCGCACCAGAACAGCATCACTACTACTACAACTGCTGAGTACCTTCAAATTGGCATCTGACTCCTAGTGACTCTGTACAGGGTGTCCAAGGAGCAGCTGGTGGGCTTGAACCGCTGGCCTTTCAATCCAAGCCAACTTTACAGTCCAGCGCATTAACCCACAGCACCACACTAGGACTCCGAGCAGCACCACAGAAATCCTAAATATTATTTGTATCAAGAAATCTTGAAATATTTAGTTCTTTCCTTATAACTCATTTGAAAGATTTTCGGGGTGTGTTTTTTTTTTTTTTTGGTCCATATATCTCACAATTTCTTTGGACAAAAACAATATATCTCTGATCTAAGACTAACAACTTTTGAAGCACCAGAAGTTTGATAATTCAAACTCTTCAGTCCAGTTGCTAGATAGTTAGTACCACACTTTTAACAAGAAGGCAAATAAAAATAAGAGCAAACTTTCAGTTGCTGTCATTACATGTAGTCATACAAACTCAAGAGGAGCCCTAGTGGAGTCATAGTTAAGTGCTTGGCTGCTAACCAAAAGGTCAGCAGTTTGAACCCATCAGCTGCTTCATGGAGCAAAGATGTGACAATATACTTCTATATTGTGACTATAGCTTTGGAAACTCCCCAGGGCAATTTTCCTCCTGGTATGGCTTTGCAGGATAAGTACTGGACTTCTAATCACAGGATTGGCACTTCAAATCCAGCAGTCACTCCTTGGAAACACTAAACAGAGTTATTATGAGTTGGAACTGACTCAACAACCCCTAACAATGATGGGGAACTATGCATCCTAATTGACTTGACAACAATTGGTTTTGTTTATATAAAATATAAACTCATATTAAGATAATCAAGATTTTAAAGAAGATTTAATTCATTTTATAATTAGGACATCAGTAAATATTGATGATGTTTCTGCAATAAATAATAGATTGCTCTGTATTGAAAGCAATTGTTTCATTTGTCTTTCCATCTTTAAACATAGATAATGTCTGTTGAAAATATAAATGAATGAATGGATGGATATGGATATCATGATTAATATCTAATCATGATAAAAAAATGCTATTTGAATCAAGAAGCAAAGTCCAGGAAATTAATTGGCAAACCTGGCCTATCTTCTCTTTTGACAGTTTGAGTCTAGACTATGAGATCAAATAAGAACCTTTAGTTCTTCTTATCCAGGCCTACTGTTGGTTTATTTTCACCTTTTGTCTTTCTGAGATTTTTGGTGTATTTTATTTTATAAATATATTGTTTTTTCCTTTGCTTGATTTTTATCTAAGTGAATTAAAGTGAAATATGTAAAAAATCCTGGAAGTACCTAAAAAATAATATTTGTACCCTTTATATTTAAAAAAGCAATATTCACTCATAGTGGTGGTGGTAGTGGAGGTGGTTAGGTGCCATGGAGTTGGATCCAACTGGCAGTTTCAAAGTGCTAACCTTGCAGTTAACAGCCCAACTTGTAACCCACAGCACTACCAGAGCTCCTTTAACCCAAGATAAATCTGAATTTTAAGTGGTCTTTTGTAGCAAATTTGCCTAATTCAATCTTTGATTTCTTAGCTACTGCTCTGGTAGCATAGTGGTTATGAATCGGGCTGCGAATCGCAAGGTTAGCAGTTCAAAACTACCAGCTGTTCCATTGGAGAAAGATGAGGCATTCTGCTCCCGTAAAGATTTACAGCCTTGAAAACCCTGTACAAGGTTGCTATGAGTGAGTCAGAACCTACTCCACGGCACACAGCCTACCATCACACTTTCATAAGAA
Organism: Chrysochloris asiatica; assembly: GCF_000296735.1. Classification (NCBI taxonomy): domain Eukaryota; kingdom Metazoa; phylum Chordata; class Mammalia; order Afrosoricida; family Chrysochloridae; genus Chrysochloris; species Chrysochloris asiatica. Next base: position 1,476,842 of record NW_006408878.1, read on the forward strand.
TTGATTGTGGATCCAAGAAAAATAAAGACTTTGTCAACTTCAGTCTTTTCTCCTATTATCATGATGATATATGTTGGTCTACCTCTAGGGGTTTTTGCTCTACTCTGAGATGCAATGCACATTGTAGGCTATAGGTTTTGAACATCATCTCTAAGTATTTCAAATTCTCTTCACTTACAGCAAGCAAGGTTATGTTACAAGTATGTCACAGGTTGCTAATGAGTCTTCCTCCAATATTGATTCCACCTTCTTATTTATATAATCCAGCTTCTTGGATTATATGCTTAGCAACAAACTGAAATGCTACAACCCTGGCATATATCTTTCCTGATTTTAAACCACTCAGTATTCCCCTTGTTCTGTTCAAATGACTACCTCTTGATCTGCGTACAGTTTCATCATGAGCAAAATTAACTTTTCTGAAATCTCCATTCTGTGCATTTTTGGACTGCAAAATTACCCAGTTTGTTGTGATCCACACAATAGAATGCCTTTGCATATCAATAAAGCACATGTAAACATCTTTCTGGTACTTTCTGCTTTCACCCAATATCCATCTGAGATCGGCAATGATACCCCTAATTCCACATCCTCTTCTGAATCCAGCTTGAATTTCTGGTGGCTCCCTGTTGATATAATGCTACACTCATTTAAAAATTATCATCAGCAAAATTTTATTTGAATATAACACTAATGATACTGTTCAATGATTTCTACATTCTATTGGGTCACCTCTCCTTGGATTGGGCACAAATATGGATCTTTTCCAGTTGGTTGGCTAAGTAATTGTTGTCCAAAGTTCTTGGCATAGAAGAGTGAGGACCTCCAGTGCAGCCTCAGTTTATATAAAGCTTTCAATTTATAGTCTGTCAATTCCTGGAGCCTTGTTTCTTGCATATGGACTTCAGTGCTGCTAAGACTTCTTCCTTCAGTACCGTCAGTTCTTGATCATATGCTACCTCTTAGATCGACTGAGCATCAATTGTTTTTGATACAGTGACTGTGTATTTTCTTCCATCTTCTTTTGATGTTTCATGTATCATTAAATATTTTGCTCATAGGATCATTTAATATTTCAACTTGAGGCTTGAATTTGTTTTTCAGTTCCTATAGTTTGAGTAATGCTGTGTTCGTCTCTTTTGCTTTTCTAACTCTAGTTCTTTGCACATTTCATTATAATACTTGACTTTGTCTTCTAGAGCTTCCGTTTACATTTTCTGTTCAGCTCTTTTATTTAATAATTTCTTCCAGTTGTTTATGCTTTTTTACTTTCCAGAGCAATCTTCAGTATCACTTCTGACATCCATTTTTGTCTTTTCTTGATATCCTTTCTTTTTTAACAACCTTTTACTTTCTTCTTGTATGATGTTCTTGATTTCATCCCACAACTCCTTTGGTCTTTGATTATCAGTGTCTAATGTATCAAACCTATTATTGAGATAGTCTCTAAATTCAATTGGGATACACTTAATGTCATATTGTGGCTCTTGTGGACTTGTTTCAATTCAACTTCAGTTTGAACTTGCATATGAGCAATTGATGTTCTATTACTTCTATTACACAGTCTGCCTCTGGGTTTGTTCTGGCTGATGTTATTGGACTATCTCATTGTCTCTTCCCATGTATCAACTGTATTCCTGTGTATTCCATCTGGCAAGGTCCACATTTATAGTCACCATTTATTCTGTTGAAAAAAGATATTCGCAATGAAGAAATCATTGGTCTTGCAAAATTCTAGCATGAGAAGTACAGCTTTGTTTCTATCACCAAGGCCGTATTTTCCAGCTACTGATTTTTCTTCTTTGTTTCAACGTTTATATTCCAATCAACAGTAAGTATCAATACATCTGAATTGCATGTTTGATCAATTTCAGATGGAAGAAGTTGGTAGAGTTCTTGCATTTCATCATCACTGACTTTAGTGGTTGGTGTATAAATTTGAATAATAGTCATATTAACTGTTCTTCCTTGTAGATACATAGATATAATCCTATCACAATCAGCATTATACCTCAAAATCACTCTTGAAATTCTCTATTTGATGATGAATGCAATGCCACACCTCTTCAGTCTGTCATTCTCTGCATCATACACCATATAACTGCTTGATGCAGAATGGCTAATACCAGTCCTTTTTAGCTCACTCATATATAGGATGTTTAATCTGTACACATCCCATTTTACCAACTTCCAATTTGTATAGATTCATACTTCATACACTTCAAATTATTTCTAGATGCCTGCAGTTTTTTCTTCGTAATTTGAGTTATGACCCATCAGCAACTAAATGTCATGAAAGTTTTCCTCCATCCATGCCATTAAGATGAACTTAAGTTTGAGCAGACAGCTCTTCCCTAGTGGTACTTTGAGTGTCCTCTAACCTGAGGGGCTCATGTTTGAGCACTACATCTGATAATGTAGATTTCAGTGATAATATTTCAGTGACTAATTGTTTTGAACTTTTGAAGTTGTCTACCTCTCCTTCTTCCTAGTCTATGT
>NW_006408878.1:1479540-1481462 GCF_000296735.1 Chrysochloris asiatica
GATTCAGAGAATTTAGTTGGTTCAACAACCAATGTAAATTTCTGTTAACCTCTTATAACACATTGACTTTCACCAGTTAACTTCATTGCAAATACTTTTTGTCAACAACATAAAAAAGTCAACTGCTTCTGCACAACAATTTACTTAGTTATTGTCTCTAAAAGTAAATTTATAGTGCATAGTATGAAAATGGCATATTCACTATGTTCTAAATAAACATGTCCTTATAATGCCCTGAAATATTGTCACAGGATTGGACTCTGCATTTATAAAAACACAACTTACAAATGGAGATAAATAGTGAAGTACTTGATTTGCAATTTCTTCACCAGTATGACTTTTTAATCTAGTAAATGTTATAAACATGGTTTCTATCTGTTGGAGATACATCTCTTAAAACAATATTTAGCTAATCTGTAGGAGAATGCTCAGGAGTGGAATTTACATACAAACTGAAATACCGAGTCATACTTAATCATTGAAAGTATTTGCAGAAAGCTTATCATTATTATGCTTAGTAACTCTTCACATGTTGTTTTAGAGAAGAACTTGTGCAATAGGCTGCCCTTTCCTATGTTACCATATTTTGAGATGTTACCTGCTAAAATTGGATCAAATTGAGCAAGAAATTTAAGGAAATACCCCTAGTATATATATTTTTGAGGATCCATTTTTTTCTTTAAAAGACAATTCATGTTCACTGATTATTAAATGACAGAAACAATGCACTGCAAAACAACTTACCAGTGTTAACATTCTTCGTTAATTTGTGCTTCTAATTTATGAATTAAGTCAAAACAATATTGTCTTTGCTAATATGTGACAACAAATCTCTGAGTTGAACTGACTTCATGGTTATCAGTCATATTACAGTTTCACTAATTGCTAAGTCCATATATAGCAAATCAAATATTAGATATTTTAGGATTAAATAATTCACAGACAAGGTAGTATACAGAGTCAACTGATAGAGAATACAGCATCAATTCACCCTTATGATTTTCACTTATGTAACCTGAAATACATTCTGCATTCTGTATATAACTTTGAAATACATTCTGGCTACAGAACCTTGTGTGTGTGCCACACAGAAGTTTTTAACACAAATTTTCAAATGGCCCACTTTGCTGCTGACAGTCACTTCATCCTCTATCTATGCTGTGAGAAAGTTCAAACTAGCTATCAGGGAGAGAACACGTGAAGAGGAATTAAATCCCTCAGCAGACAGTTAGCATCAATGACCAGATATGGGAGCAAATGAACTTTCAGGTGATTACAGCTTCCAACCTTTGAAACTTTAAGCTATGGCCTCAAGCATTGTAGAAAAGGAACAAACTGTCTCCACTGTATCTTATTTCAGTTTCTGACTCCTAGAAACCATGAATGATAATAAATTATTATTAATACTTTAAGCCACTAAATTTTAGAATTATTTAATATGCAGAAATAACTAAAATATCTTAGAAAGGTAATCCGTGACCACTTATTATTCATATCTCACTGGGACGAGGGTAAATGCTACACCATCATTTTTATAAAATTGTTTCACAAGATAGTCATCAAATAAGTTCTCAACAACAAACATATTTCTATATAGATCACATCTCAATATAAAGAAACAAAAATCCTCAAAACCGGACCAGTAAACATCATGATTAGTGGAAAAAAAATTGAAGCTGTTGAAGATATCATTTTACTTGGCTTTGTAATCAACACCCATGAAAGCAACAGAGTTAGCTGTTAAGTGCCGTCGAGTCCATTCCGACCCAGTGACCCTGTATAGAGTTTCCAAGGAGCAACTGCTGAGCTTGACCTGCTGACCCTGAGGTTCAAACTGACTTTGTAGTCCAGCACATTAACCCATAGTGCCACACACCCAGGGAAGTCACAATACAGCAGTTGGGAAATCAAATGGCATATTA
>NW_006408878.1:1482091-1488846 GCF_000296735.1 Chrysochloris asiatica
CCAAAGGGAACATTCTGCAAGCCTGCCTCCTGGATGCCAGCACTCAATCCCTCTCTTTCCATGAGTCTAGAGTTGAGGAAGACTTTTAAGGATATGGGTTGACGCAGCAGCTGCAACTAACAATGGTCTCAAGTATAGCAATGATTGTGAGGCTAGTGCAGGACTGGGCAGAGTTCTGTTCTGTCATACACAGAGTTTCTATGAGTGGGAACCTACTCAACAACAATAATAGCAACTGCCACCAAGTTGATTTTGAGTCATAACAACCCTATAAGGACAAAGTAAAACTACCCCTTTAAGTTTCCAAGGCTGTAAACCTTTATGGAAGCTGACTGTCACATCCTTCTCCTGAGGAGTGGCTAGAGGGTTAGAACTACCAACCTTTCAGTTATCAGATGAGTGCTTTACCCACTGCACTTCCAGGGTTCCACTAAATAAGTTCCAGTCTCCTAAAATTAAATTAAATACAGTACTTGTTCTAGTCACTTATATTGAAGAATTATTTTAGGTTTTATTTTAAAAATAAGAGATTTGAAATCATATCCTGATTGTGCAGAAGAGAAACACTAAGTGGAAATTATATTTGGAATTCTAGATGCATTAAAATATTTGTTAAACATTTATATTCTTTAACAAGTTCAGGCCATAAAGATGAAGCAGACTGTCATTTAAAGCTTAATTCATATTTCCCCTTTAAAAAAGGAATAATGTTACTGGAATAAACCAAGTTCCTCACTAACATTTGATTGATAATATCGGAAATAAACTAAACATTAATGTTATAAAAGCCTCCCTAAATGTCTCTGAATATATTCTCTTGTAATTGTAGCAATTTACATTTACTATCATCACTTCACAAATTCTTAATCTGTTCTTGGCAAGATATTACAATGGTTGACACAACCCAGGGTTTATCAAATTATTTATATTTTATGCAACATTATAAGTTACAAGATATATTGTGAACATTTGTAATATTATAGAAATCATCCCTATAAATGATGAAAGATACCAACACTGTCCAACTTGCTTTACCTATACACTTTAAACTGTACAATTTCATAGTACTGGAAGAACTAGTAACAAGGCTTAGTGGAGGGAAGAATCACTCAACAGTCATACTAAGTATTTTTTGTGTGTTGCTGAGTCAATTCCAACCCATAGGAACCTCATGTGACAGAGCAGAACTGATCCATAGAGATTTTTTAGTTATAATCTTTCCAGAAGGAGATCACCAGATCATCCTCCCTCACAGCCTCTTGGTAGGATTGAACTATAGTATTTCACTTAGCATCTGAGCATGTAACCATATTGCCACCAGAGCACCTCATGATAAATGTTGCAATTGTTAGGTACTGGCAAGTCAGTTTCACCTCAAGCAGTTTCAATGTGTATAAGAGAAGGAAACACTGTTTGGTCCCTGTTGTATTGTTTGAGCCCATTTTTGCTACCATTGTATCAAGCTACCTCATGGGGGTGGGGGTCTTCTTCTTTTTCACTGACACTTCCCTTTACCAAACAAGATATATCTTTCCAGAGACTGGCCCTTCCTGACTACATGTTTAAAGTATATGAGGTAAAGCCTCTCCATTGTCACTTCTAAGAAGCCATCTGGCCACATTTCTTCCAAAACAGATTTGTTCATTTTTGGACAGTCCATGGTACTTTCAATATTCTTCACCAACACCAAAATTCAAATGTATCAATTCTTCTGCAGTCTTCTTTATCCCTTGTCCAACTTTTATATGCCTATGAAGCAATTGAAAACACCATGGCTTGGATTCTCAAAGGGGCATCCTAATACTAAATGTTTTTGTTACCGTTAAGTGCCATCAAATCAATTCTGACTCATAACAGTCCAAGGAACAACTGGTGGAATTGAACTGCTCTGTGGTCCAGTGCTTATCCTACAGTCTTGTTGTTGTGGTTAAGTGTCATTGTGTCAGTTCCAATTCATAGCAATCCAAGGAGCAGCTGGTGAATTTGAACCACTGACCCTGTGGTTCAAACTGACCTTGCAGTCCAGTGCTTTATTCCACAGTGCCACACCAGGACTCCAATCCTTCAGTGTAGACCTCTCCAAATACTTAATCCTTAGTACGTTTTCAATATTCCTGATTTATAGAAGGAGAGGTGTTTTAAGAAATTATATGATTAGATTATTGTTACCTAATAATAGTTTGAGAAGTAGTTATTTACAAAGTAGACATTTCCAAATATTATTTTAGCATATGAAGTCAATCTCCTGGCTTGGGATTACTAAACTATTTTAGTGGTAATTTGAGAAGCATTTAGTATGACAGAATGTATCCAGGTGGGAGATTCAGACCCAAATGAGTTGGAAAGAAAGCATGACTGATTAATAAATCAGAAAGGGCTGCTATTATTAGAGATGGCAGGTCTAAGTATACTTTACAGCTGACTTTGGCACTAGCATATTGAGTAAGAGTTCACTACTATTCCTAATGATCCAGCTCCAAAATGTCACTGTCCTGAAACTATCCTCCTTATCTTTTGTTTTGATACATTTTATAATCATATTTCTGAATTCTTTCTCAGGCATTTCCAAAGCCTGCTCATCTTCCAGTATGGAGTGTAGGTCTACTTCTAGCTCATTTGCCTCAGTCACTTTATCTTGTTTCTGGACATGTGCTGATATGGTCATCTGCTTCTGCTTTTTTGGGCATATTCAGGAATTATCTGTGGCCTTAATATTTAGATGGGTGTGTATTTTGGTATTTTTTATGCTTTCTGATTGTCTTCAGGTAGATGTGATCAGGAAATGGGTTGCCCTTTTCACTCTTCTTCATGAGAAATTTCAAGATGCCACTGTTCGTCATTGTGACGCAATTCAGGATTTAATTTTTGGCCTAATTTAGTCTGCCTATTCTGCTCCACAGGCCTTTTTCCGAATGATAAAAAGTTCAGGGCTGGCTGTGGATGGTTTGCACTGCCGTTTAGTTTTAAATAGAAACTGTCACTTTAAATTTTGAAGAGATCTGTGCGCATGCTTAGTAGAACTCTCAGGGGGTTGGGGTGGGGGTGGGTGTTCACTCGCTCAGGCACGCCCTCTAGTCATCAGAATGGAGGGGTACAGACAGCGAGAGACCAATGAACAGATACAAAAAAAAAAAAAAAAAGAAGAAGAAGAAGAAGACTGTGCATACCTCCATCTCCATGGTTCTGTCAGGCGACGGTGGCTGCTCTGACCCTTCCCCTTCTTGGTGTCTCCCAAGATGGAGGGTCTGGGAGCAGCTGAGCATCTTGAATTAGAAAGCAATGGATTTCTAGCTTCTGCAACAAATTCCCCCAGCTGTAAGCCTTCCAACCTTCTAAATATTCCTTTATATGTGGTTCAGAGTTCTGGCACCATTCCCTGAGCCCGCTTGGTCCGGTGTTCCGTGTTGTTGCTGACAGAGCTCTTCACTGAACTTCCACCTGATCCGCCATCTTGTTTGTTTATGCTCCTTATCTTTTAAGAGTTCATTACATGATCCTGTAAGAGAGCACTTTTCAGACAGATTGCGAAGAATGCATATATGTATTCCAAGCACTTTTCTTCTTGGTTCCCAGTTTCAAGTTTGGTGGATACTTGTATTAAGTAACAAAGTGCCTGGAATATAGTTAAGTAGGCAAAAATATTTGATTAACCTAAATTTTCTGTTGTATTTAGATACTGTCAAGTTGGCTCTGACTCATAGAGACCCACGAACAACAGAGTAAAACTCTGTCCAGTCCCATGCCATTCTCACAAGCATGGCTAGGTTGGAACCTATTGCTGCAGCCACTGCATCAGATCATCTCACTGAGGCTTCTGCTTTTTAACTGAGTTCCTACTTTTTCAAGCATTATGTCTTTATCTCCAGGAACTGGTCCCTCTGATAACATGTTCAAAGTATGTGAGATGAAGTCTTGCCATTCTCATTTTAATGTTGTGGCAGTCCATGTTATATTCGATATTCTCCACTAACACCATAATCCAAAGACATCAATTCTTCAGTATTCCTTATTTATTGTTCCGCTTTCACATGAGGTGACTGAAAACATCACGACTTGGGTCAGATACATTTCACTCCTCAAAATGATATCTTTGTTTATTTAACACTTTAAAGAGAACTTTGCAACAGATTTGCTCAATGCAATATCTGATTTGATTTCTAACTGCTACTTCCACAGGTGTTGACTGTGTGAAGTGTGTAGTAGATGTCTATAAATCATAACATATAGCTGTATTAAACCTGTAAGAAACCATACTTTGATCTCATGAATTTAATTTAGAAATATTTATAAAGTAACAATCAGAGATAGACCAAATATTTACCGACTTTAGAATTCATGAAAGTGATGATAATCAATATAATTAAATTCATTTTTAACTACTCTAAAACAAATAAGACAAGCATTTTAATAAAGAAAAGTGGTTATATATTTCTGAGTCACTGAGTGATACAGAAGATAAGTTCTCAACTACTAGCTGAAGAATTAGCAGTTTGAGCCCACCCAGAAGCATATCAGAAGACAGGCATTGGGATCTGCTTCTGAAAGGCCACAGCCTTGAAAACCTTATGCAACAGTTTTTCTCTGTTTCATGGGTCACAAGTTGGATTTGACTTGACAACTACCACCACCAATAGGAACTCTGTACACGGTTATGTATCACCTATTTCTCTACATTTCCCTATAAAATTGGCAGTAGTAGTTGTTTCTAAGGGAATAGATTGAGGCACCAAGAATCTTCGGTATGACAAACACCCACACCCATTTTTTATCACGTGTATGTGACATTAAAAAAAATGTAAATGAAATTTGACACTGATAAATGTCTCATTCATCTAACTAGTGATCATTTCAATTCTAGCGGGTATTTCCCCCAGGCAGTTTTTGCCTGGCAATTCAACTGTCATGGGCAGCCGGAGTAGCAAATCAGTCATTCTGCTCAGTGGGTGCCTGCCAACCTGCAGGAACATACTGCCCCATCCAGGTCCGTTCCTCTGCTCAAAATAGGAGGGGAATCCTTAAGGATATAATATAAATTGGCCTGAATTTACTCAGGCATCCAGCTTTCTTTCAGGTCACTGTGGGAATTACTCATCTCCTCCTCATACAAGTCTAAAGATTCCACACAACTTAGTTGAGAGTTTTCTGTTTGTGACTTTTTTTTTTTTTTCTTGTTTAATATTCTTGTCCTAATCATTTTGTCCCCAGCAAGAGCCATCCATGAGGATTGCCTGTTAATTGCAGGCTGGTACAGGATATTTCTAATGTAGTCCCTCTTACTGTTACAACCATCTATTTTCTGTCTTCCCAAAGGGGATGGTCCCTAGGTTACACTGAGCTTTCTCCTTTCAATACAACAACCAGCCCCCATTTTCCCACCTCCAGTGCAGTTCAATCAAATATCCTTTCTTCATGGGAAGATTTACACCCAACAAAGATCAGCACAGGACTCCTAGTGTAGCATTGTAGTATTAGCACTTGACTGCAAATCACAGGTTGGCAGTTCAAACCCACCAGCTGCTCCTTGGAAATCCTATCCAGGGTCTCTATGAGTTGGAACCAACTCAACAGCACACAACAACAACAACATCATGATCAACACATTCTTCTTGTGGGCTGTTGCTACTAACTCAAAGGGACAGTTGAATCTTCTTGCATTCTGCTTCCTGTCTAAATTCCTCTTATGTCTCAATCAGAGGATGCTGTGCCTCATTTCCTTACTGACAGTTATTTGATATTCTTTCCAGAAGAAAGAATTAGCGCTCACCTATATGACTTCAACATTCTAGCCCCCATAAATAAAGATGAAAAGCTATTAGTGGGTCAGAGGCAAGACAGGAACTGTGTGTCTAGGCCCAAGCACTGTTGCAGGCCCATTCTGCTCCCACTATCCTGTAGCAATTCACTTTCAACACAGCAAAGAGATTCTGGGCATCTCAGAACCTGGTTGTCCTCCAGAGGTGTCAAAGGGCATTAGTGAAAGGGGGCTTAGAGGAGCCTGAGGTGGTCTTCATTAGTAAAAAGGCTCAGTAGGAGAGTGGAAATCACCTGGGAAGATGCAGCCAGGCAGGCCTCCGCCCCACCTAGAGTCTGTTACTATACTGAGAGTCCCCAGAACATCCTGAGCAAAAGTTGCTTGTCAAAAATACCACAAGCCCTGCCTTACGGCCCATGCCCACTGCAACCAGACTTTTTGCCAGCAAATCTGAGAAGGTCAAAGGTGGAGACCCTGTCTTTGTCATTCGCTCCTTTCTAGTTGGCAAGGATGGATCTGTCCTTGGCTCTCAGATGCACAGTGAAGGTGAACTGGGCTCCTGTTGTCCCTAAAGCCTACCCACTATGGACACTCCAGTGTCTTCCATGCTCATTCTCATCAGAGGTCTACTGGAATGTTCTGGTGAGGGTAGATCAGAGAACATAGACTGTGGGCTGTGGGCAGCTGAGAAATTTCAGCAACAGCAGAAGACAATAACAGTCCCCTACCAGGATCTAGGGCCAAAGTTCTTTTTATATTCTTTTAGATATCTAAATTAGACAATGGTACAAAAGCAAAAGCTCAAAATTTAGGTGAGTGACCCAGCTGTTAGATGGAAGGAATCCTTAAATAATGAAGTAGAAGGTCATAATATCAATAGAATATTGACTTGCAATGGGAAAAAAGAGAGTGCCAGGTAGATTTATATGATCTTTGTGCCTTTTAGTGAAATCAACCTTGATTCCCCAGGATAGCCCCCAATGCTGAACAAATGATTTGAGAT
>NW_006408878.1:1489551-1490152 GCF_000296735.1 Chrysochloris asiatica
GACTCAAGCATGGCAATGACAGTGAGGTTGGCACAGGATTGGGCAGTGTTTCGTTCTGCTGTGCATAAGGCCACTATGAGTCGTCACTGGCTTGATAGCACCTAACAACAACAAAAACACTGCCCTCTTGCCCTTTCCCACAAGATTAAGCCTTTGATTGCTCCTACTGATGCTCATCAGTCCAGAACCAATCACTTGATGTGGCCTGGGTTGTGGTTATAACTGTAGCAGAGGCACCATTTTAGATCCATATGTCATAAAATCTTTATACACTTTATACATTATAGTATACACTTGGCAATAGTGAAAAAAATGAAATTGTGTGTGTACATAGCATTAGTGGGAGGTGTTGGGCAGAAAGAAGAACAGAGATGTGTTAATAATAGAGCTAATAAGACTTAAGCTGCAGGACTCTTCTTGCATAAACACCTTTGAAGGGCTTGGGGTAGAACCCTGACAATATGTTTACCTTGTCATATGCACACATATGAATTTATGAAATTAAAACAAAATTTTTTTTCCATTATAAAGAGTTAAACTTGAAAAGTTATTTTCAAAATTCCTGATATGGATAAATATGGAAGTTACTTTTTGGTCACTT
>NW_006408878.1:1490252-1498540 GCF_000296735.1 Chrysochloris asiatica
AATATGAAAAACTACAATAAAACCAAGTGATTAAATTAATGGAAATTATTTAAATTATTTACATATTAAGCAGCCAAGTGTAACTGTTTTTCAGATAATCACAAGAGTGGTATTTCATTAAAAGGAAAAGATAAAATTTCAAATCAAAGTGATGAATGGCCTTTTCAATTGCTTGATGGTTCCATTTATGAAAAGGAATGAATCAAGCTAACACAATGAAAAATAAAAAAAAATTTCCTGCTTTGACATAAAATGTTGACATTGATGAAGATGATAGATAACTCAAGATATAACAAACTATTGTTAGGGTATTTAAGTTTTGTCACTAACCTACTGCCATTGAGTTGATTCCATCTCATAGCAACCCTGTTGGACAGAATAGAATTGCCCTTTGGGTTTCTAAGATTGTCAATATTTATGGAAACAGACAGCTTTATCTTTCTGCCACTGAGCACTGTGGGTGGGTTCCAACTGTCGACTCTTTGGTTTGCTGTCCAACTCATAACACACTACACCACTAATAATCTACCCAACATACTTTCAACTTCTTATTATGACTTACAAACACAGGAACATAATTAAACTGTGTTTTCAAAATTTGACAACAATCTTAACATGATATTACCAAATTGTTCCAAATTATTAATAGTAATAAAATTATTAGCCAACCGTATTGTTTGAAAGTCTGAATTCTCTTTCTAATCCCTCTATAGAAAATATTGCAATATCAGTGTAACTTCAAGAGACAATAAAAAAAAAATATACAGCCAGAAATGTAGGAAAAAGTATTACAATTACAGCTTTGTGTCAGGAAGTTAATAAACTATTAATAATTTTTGAGATTCTTGTATTTCTGCTAAATGTCAACTCAAATTTGTAGTTGTACAATTTCTTGTCTCATTTTAAATATTTATTCTGTACCTGGTTTCATATTAGTAATTTGTATTTTTACTCTTAAAGGGCCACGCTTTAGCTAACCAGTCCCTGAAACCTACATCTTTTCTGGAGAAAAGAATAGAAGGTTGGAAGGAAAAAGAGAAGAAAATGTGAATGCAAGCAGCCTGTGACGATTCAGAGAAACAGAAGTCTCATGAATTCAAGGTCTTGCAGAAAGGAATAGAATCGAAGTCATTTTTTCTAATAAGAGGGCAGAAGTATTTAAAAATTATAGAGAAGGACTTGGCCAAAAAATGTCTGCTGTTGTTTGTGACTCCATGTTGATTTGGACTCAAGGAGACCCATGTGTGCAGAGTAGAACTGCTCCACTGGTTTTCAAGACTGTGACCTTACAGAAACAGATGGTCAAACTTGTCTTCTAAGGTGACTTTGTCTGGGTTCAAATCAGCAACTAGCAATGGAATGTTTGACGGTTTGCACCCCCAGGAACTACAAAGATGCTAAGAAAGCACATTTCCTCTGTACTCTGCTCCTTTTTTATTAGCATATAGTCCATGATAGATCTTTCCATATTTTTTCTGAACCCAAGTTTAGGCACTCATTCTCCATCATGGCCCAAAATTTTATAGGGCTTGGAATCATATTTAATTTCCTTTGCTCAACAACATTCTTATTAATTCCTAATAACTTCAAACTTTCATTTCATAGTCCTTGTTCTGTACTACATCAAGTAGTTGATTTCAGATACATCAGGTAGCTTGTCTGGATACATTCAGCATTCAGTAGTTGGTTCTTGAGTATAACTAGTAGCTGGTTCCTGACTTGTGGACACTAGCAGGAATAACCAGGAACCTGAGCTTTGTGAGGAACGGCAAAGGGGGCAAAGATTGCCTGCAGGTTGACCAAGGCTGCTCTTAAGGCTTCGAATGTGGACTGAATGTCCACTATCCCCTCACATCTGTTCACTCACCTCTATCTACTTGCCAATACACACAGCACTCACACTCTCTGCTTTGCTCTTTTGACAGGATTCAAAGACATTTTTCTGCTAAGATACAGTGAAGGAGAGCAATACCAAAAGCAGAAAAGTAACAAAACATAAAAATAGTCTGGTTCCCAATGAACAAATTTCTTATCCTAATTTAACCTTAGATCCAAGAAGATAAGTTTTTTCCAAGTAGAAAGAGCACTACTATAAAAATACATGCCTTAAATTTTCCCATTTGGCTTTTCATGAGTAGAATCTTAGTGAAATTGTAATGTCTTCTTTCTTCTGCTCAGGTGAAAAACACAGTTCTATTCAGAACGGTACAAATTGTTCCATGCACTGTTTTTTTTTTCCCCATTTTTTTTAAACAAAATTTTAATTGTAAATTGACTGAAGGTTTACAGAGCAGATCATCAGTCCCATATTCAACAAATCATACATTTTGTTTCATTATAATGATTACAATCCCCTCCATGCTAACAATCAGTTAACAATATTTACCCCTACTCACTTTATTTGTTTTTAAAGCTTTCATTGTGAATTGAGTGATAGTTTACATGGGAGCACATCAGTTTTGCACTTACCCTGCCGTGTTTTGTTTCATTGCAATAATTACAATCCCCTCTGTGCTTCATCATTTAACAGTATTTTAACAGTATTTACTTCTATTCCATCTGGTTGTGTGTGTGTGTGTTGTTGTTTTTTTAATTCTTTCTTTTTTTTTTTTGATGTACACAAAATCACTCAGAAATACATAATCATTTAAACAACAAAATGGAACATTTTGTAAAATTGCCTCCTGGCCACCAGCACACAGTCTTTCTCTTTCCAAGAGTCTAGAGTCCTCAGCTACTCTATCTCTCCATGCCATCATCTCTGCCTCCATCTCTGGTGTCACTGTTTCTGCTCATGATGTTCTCTCTTGACGGTCCTAGAGTCCTCTGTTCCTGAAATGTAAGATTAACTACTTCCCCCTTCTTGTTACAAAACTTCTACCTTGACAGTTGCCAGTTGCTGTTTTTTTAAGTTTGAAAATATCTTTCAGATCCCATCCTCATGGTTGACTAATAAGACTGAACTTCTGATATCAGTTCTTATTTCTTTATATTCATAGTCATTTCTTATCTTCATCTAATCATAACACCTTTGACAGGTTCTACAGGCTATAGTTTCTTATGAGCAGAGCTATCTAAGTGTATGAAGGATGGAAGCATATTCTAGTCTACTTGCTTCTAGAAGAGGCTGTTGTTGTTAAGTGTCTTAGAGTCAGTTTGGACTCATAGCGAACCTGTATAGGACTTCCAAGGAGTGACGAGTGATTTTGAACTGCCTACCTCACAATCCAGTGTTTATCCTACAGTGGCACACAAAACCAATCAAATAAAGCAAACGCATTACCTTTGAGTAAGACAGAATAGAACTTCCCCATAGGCTTTCCAAGATTGTAATCTTCACCCAAGCTAACTACCACATATTTCTCCCATAGAAGAGGTATAAAAAGTTTGTGTTCCACATATATTTATGAAAGATGCAGAAATAAAGATATCTAATTCCATACAAGAAGCATCAAATGAAGAAGGGTTTATGTGATGAACCCAAGAATATGACAAGGGAAAGTAGCCATTGGCATTCTGTCAGTTAGCAATCTGCCTGTTAAATTCTTTACCCTACTTGCCTATTGAGATGCTATCCTTTAGTTTTATCTCACTATTGGAGTCCTGGTATGGTGCTATGGGATAATGCACTGGACCGCACGGTGGGGTTGAATCAAAATATCAGTGGTTCCAATTCACTAGTCACTCCTTGGAAGCCCTATACAGGGTCACTATGAATAACAAATGAGAATGAAGAATTCAACATTTATTCTTAAAAAGCAAAATTAGTCAATCCAACTCAGTATTAATCATTTTTAAAATTATTATTATTATTTTTCTATCAGAAGTAAATAGCATTTAACCCTGACTAAAATGATTTGAACTGCAAGGTTGGCAGTTCAAGTTCACCAGTTGCTCCTTGGAAACCTGTTGGAACCAATGGCACAACAACAACAAAATGATTTATGAAGAGTATACCATCTTTCCAGACCCTGTGGTTTTGTTTTGGAGTCTCTGGATAGTACAAATGGTTAATGTACATAGTTGCTAACCAAAAAGTTCAAAGTTCAAGTTCACCTAGAGGCATATCAAAAGAAAGTCTTCACAATGTATTTCCAAAACAATCAGATATTGAAAATCCTAGAGCAACAGTTCTCTGATAATATGTTACATGCTCATAAACTAGAGTCAACTCAGTGGCACCTGGATTATGGTTCTGTTGATCTGTCTCATCATTTGCCAGCTGTGAAATGTAGGTGTTTTCTTTGACAATATCCACTTTCCTCACTCAGTATTCTCAACTGGGATCTCGTTCTCCTTCCTCTCTCCCTGGTGTCCACATCTACTCCTTGATTCCCTTCTCCAATCACTCTATACGTGGGCATTTTCTTCTACATTCAGTTATAAAGGAAATAAGTCATCGAGTCTGTCTTTACTTATTTTTCAGTAGCTGACTATTTTTCTTCTATCTATGCTGATGACATGTCTTTTCATATTATTTGCTGAACATATAGATTAAATAAACATGGTAAAAAGATACTTCCCCAGTGCACACCTTTCCTGATTTTAAAGTATGCTTTGTTTGAACAACTTAGTCTATATACAGGTTCTGCATGGAATCTCAGAGTCCAAAGGATATGCTCAACTCCTGGCTCTTCCTAGTTTAGCAGGGTAGTAAGATTGTCCCATTGTAGAGATCCAATTTCTAAGTTGTACAACCCTGTCAACCCAGTTCACTCAGGAGGCCAAAGATAGTTCCTCCTCTTGTATACTGACCTGTCCTCTCTAATATACCAAGGGTATTGTTCCAGCAACTTCCTGAATCATTAATTTTTCCATTTCTATTAAATCATTACTATCAATATTTTTAATTTCCCCAACTTAAAAAATGGTGGCCTCTCACTATCTTACAATTACTGTCCCCCAGTCCTCAAGTACAGTGACACCCATCGCATGACAAGCAACATGACTAGTTCCTTCAAGTCTTCTAAGCCTCTATATCAAAGCCACATTCTTAGTGAGATCTTGCCTAGTCATCCTATCAAATTTCAACGTCTCCGGATATATCATAGCATCTTCACTCCTTCCCACATCATGAAAATGTAAGATCCCTGAGGAAAAAATCTACACTCTACACTATTTGATCCCTAACGTCTGGTTTCACAAGAGCACAGACATTAGCTTGGTCACTACTCTATCTTGAGTGGCTGGTATCATGCGTAGCACAGAGAGAACACTCTTTGATGAATAAAAGAATTTGTATGTAAGTAATGTAGCAGTTCCACCTCAGTGACAGAAAGTACATGAGAATGTTCCTAAAAAAAAAAAAAACAAAAACAAAACCCCAGAGAAACTATCCATGTAATACCTGCTTAAAGTCTAACTCAAAAGTTGGCTAACTTTTTTCTGTAAAGGGCCAGGAAACATTTTAGGTCCTGCTGGCTAAAGGGTCTTCAACTCCAAATACTCCCACCAAATTGACCCTGCAGTTGTATGAAGCAACCACAGAAAACAAACTCAAGAGGCATCGTTATGAGTTGGAGTTCACTCCGTGGCAGCTAACAACAATGTGCTCTTGGATCCTTCACAAGTGAGGCTTTCCCACTGTCCCTACTTCCCCACTGAACATTTACCTCACTACTAGTTTACAACATAGAATTATCTTAGAAAGTCAGTTAGAATGACAAAATTAAAGGACAGTAAAATAAAATGTCTTTCTTTGAGGAAGTAACGTGATTCCTCCCTCTCACCCCAAAATACTCCATAAGACACCACTGACCTCTAACCTCTTCAAACAAAATAGACTAGAACTTTTCTTCTTCTGGAGCAATATTAGGAAGGCAAAATCTAGAGGAAAAACCATTCAGGTCCTTATAATTCTTTTTCAGAGGCATTTACTAAAGTCATATATATATTTTTAATTTGGTAGATAATAAATTTCTCTCTCAAGTGTATAGGTCTATTCCATTCAAATAATCTTTTGTTTGCTTGTGCTTACAAAATACTGCCACAGGAATAATTTAAATGCAAATTAGAAGGCATTCAAAGACAACTTTAGTTTTTTATTATGATATAAGACTAGTCAGAATAGTCAGCCATTTTCCAAGACATAAAAAACGCTTTAAGTAAAAGAAATGATACAGATGTTTCAACAGATGTCAATTTTAGTTTTTTCAAATGTCATCTGAGTTTGTTTTCCTCATCAATTAATACTCATCTGTGGTGCTGCAGGATTAGCACTGGACTGTTAATCACAAGCCCTATGCAGGATTGCTATGAGTCAGAACCAACTCCATGGCCTTTAACAGCAACAACAACTATAGACTACTGCACCAAGGGAGTCTCCTAACAATGATACTTTTTAAACTGCTAATAATAACAACAACAGCAAACATCATACTGAGAAGAGTGTGCTAGGAGGGAAAAATGTATAACCAGGTTTCTGGAAGTGTCCAAAAGAACGTTCTTAGGTCCTCTACTGCTATGAGTTGACCTTGTCGATTTATGGAATGATCTGTTCCTCAAATATTTCTTCTGATGTAGGTCTTTCTCACACACACAAACAGATGCACACACACATGAAATTGACTTCTAATAGACTAAGATACCTATCATATAATTTAATCTACAGTTTGTCACCTTTTTTTCTCATGATAGTTTTAAGAGGGTATTATTACCCAGAACAAAATGAAAAGAAATGTCTCTGGTAAATTTAGCATTGGGTATAAGAGTCAGATAGAATTGCAGCCTCTTATTCAAAGGGAAACCTTTCTCAGAGGACTAACGGCAATCAGAATTAATTTTCCTTCAGGGCAAACTTTTTTTTAAGAGAGAGAAAATGAGTGAGAGAGAGTTTCAAAGAAAATAGTACTTATAGAGAAGAACATTCTCCAGAGAGAAAAGACATGCAGTTTGTAATTTCATGCATTTAATTAATTGCAGTGCAAACCACTCTCATTAGAAGTCCATTTTAAGCCTACCAGCTTGAACAGTCAAAAGGGAATAATTACAATGAAGCCCTGTCCTGTTGTCCTTATTGAGAGTCTCAAAAACTTTGCCAGGGACATCTCAGGAGACTCTTCTTTCTACCTTCCTCTTTTTTCAACACCCTTATACTTTAAAAGAATTCACTGAAATGAAAACTCAATTTTTCTCTTTGGTTCCTTCCTGCTGACTTTTCACAACTGATTTTATAAAGTCTTAAAGAAGCCAGGGCAAAGTACTTTCTGTACTTTGGTGTCAAGCTTGGCAAAGCCTCATAATAAATTCAATAAAGGTTGTATACATGCCAGGATTCTGAATTACAAACAACAGCAAATAAGACAGGTTAACTTAAGCATAAAAAAGGCATTAATCAAAAATAATATAGGATAGCTCTGGGAATGGACAGGGAACTTGAGGAAGACTTGGACAGAATCCAAAGAAGGCAATCTCTAGGTAGGATGGACTATAGGAATAGGTTCTCTAAGACTCAACAGCTGGGTACATGCTACCCTTGCTCTGTATGATATTGTGAATGTGAGCCACCCTCAATATTCAAATTCCTGGGTGGGAGCATCAGATTTATCATAGTGAATTCAAAGACTCCCACTCTAACTGCAGCAGATGGAGAGCATATAGAGGTAAGAGCTTCCCTGTCTCTTACCTATTCTAATTTTCTTCTAAAACAGGAACCAACAATTGTCCGCTGCAGGCCCATATCTTCCTTGAGTTCTCATCCATTTGGCTATCCCAAGAGCTAGTCATAAATATCTCCTATTTTCCAGCAACAAGTATGACAGTAATGTAAGTTAAAAAAAATAGAAAGGTGGGGAGAGGGAGAAACCAAATACTTGTCTTATTTCAATGTTCAGTCAAATGAATATCAAACCCAGGATTCACTCACAAACTGAAACGAAAATACCTTCCTGACCCACTGGTGTAAGCTTTGGAGCAAAGCTTAGGTGCCTCCTTCAGTGATGAACAATACTTTGTTTTTGTTGTTAGGTGTCATCAAGTAGGTGCCGATTCATAGCAATCTTATGCACAGCAGAATGAAATACTGCCCGATCCTGTGCCAACCTCACTACTGCTACCACACATGAGTCCATCAATGCTGCCACTTTGTCAATCCATCTCGTTGGGGGTCTTCCTCTCTTTCTCTGACCCTCCACCTTACCCAAACATGATATCCTTCTCCAGCGACTGCTCCCTCCTAACAATATGTCTGAAGTAGAAAAGACGATGTTTGGCCATCTTGGTCTCCAAGGAGCACTCTGGCTGCACTTCTTCCAAAATGGATCTATTGGTTTTTTTGGAAGCCAATGGCA
>NW_006408878.1:1498782-1500850 GCF_000296735.1 Chrysochloris asiatica
CCAAGAAGAATGAAGTCCTTGACAACTTCAATCTTTTCTCTATTGATAATAATGTTGTTTGTTGGTCCAGTGGTGAGGATTTTTGTTTTCTTTACATTGAGATGTAATGTGATCCATACCAAAGGCTGTGCTCTTTGATCTTTACCAGTAAATGTTTTAAGTTCTCTTCACTTGCAGCAACAAGGTTGTATCATAGACATACATAAATATTTTGCTTTTTTCTCCAATAGTGTCTAAGTGCCCCATATTATCACATAGCCATCATAATGATCATGTTAATTACTACAGAATGGTAGTGATGTTTCACTATCCTCCATTTACTGTTTAGCCAACTGCAAAAGATGTCTTCCACATAAAATGTACTTTCATAAAAACATCTAATAAACAAAGTGATTAGCCCTCATTTCAGTCTTTCTTTCTGTGGATACTGAACAGAACATATCAGAAGTTATAAATCAACATAAAATATAGGTTCTAGTCTTTATTTGTTGTCATAGTTATTGCTGTTGTGTGCTGCTATGTTAATTCTGACTCAGCTCTGCCATATGACAGACCAGAACTGCTTTACACGGTTTTCTAGGTTGATCTTTACAGGAGAAGATCACCAGGTGTTTGTTTTTTTTCTTCCTTAGAACCATTGGTAGGTTTGAACTTCTAACATTTACCTTGGTAGGTTCACAGCTGAGCACTTAAATACAGCTCCACCAGTAATAGTCTTAAGGAGTCCGTGTGTGGTGCCATAGGATACAAACTCGACCAGCTGCTCCTGGAAGTCGCTATGAGTC
Source organism: Chrysochloris asiatica (assembly GCF_000296735.1). Taxonomy (NCBI): domain Eukaryota; kingdom Metazoa; phylum Chordata; class Mammalia; order Afrosoricida; family Chrysochloridae; genus Chrysochloris; species Chrysochloris asiatica. The sequence continues at coordinate 1,499,568 of NW_006408878.1, forward strand.
TGAACCAACTCGAAGGCACTTAACAACAATAACAACAATACTCTTAAAAATCAATTAATCTACACATTTCTTCTTAAGACAAATGGGTCACAATGAGGCTCTCTTTGCTTGGGTTCCGGTGGAGTGGAATGAATTCCGTTCTCTGAGGCACTTTATAAACATGATATACTTCACAATTGCTGACATCTAATAGCAAATACTATTTCAAAAAGTGAGAATTGTCAAACAAAACAAAACAAAATCTGACCCAGAAGGAAAAATTGTGTGCATATGCATTATATCACAGCTGTTAGTCTCTGGCTCCAACCATACAACTCTATCAAATAGTTTGAAATGAAAAATAGCATGAGCACAGGTCACTATATGCTAAAGTCTACAAAAAATGTGTTATATCTAGAGGAAAACTCATATGCACATGCCTTTCTGCTGCTTCATAAAGGCACTATTAGTAATCCAACTTACGGGACAAAGGTTTAAACTTCAGAATTTTCCCCTATAAAATTATATTTCATTCCTTCATTTGACTGTTAAATTTGGCATCATGCTGAACTGGAATAATGCTTCCATTCTAGAAATTGTATTTAAGCATATTTTATAAAGCAGTCGTGTTGAAGACAATGATCACTTCTAATAAAGGAAATTCTCCAAAGAAGATGCAAATACTAATGCAAAATTCTTAAGCTTTTATTATAGATAGCACAATAATTAAAGTTAAATGTGCAAAAGGAATTGTTTAAAATAAAATAATACTCTGACTGAAAAGAAACAAGGCACATTAAAACAATTCAGAACAACAAAATGAAATTGAAGAGAATGTTGACACATCGTGGAAAATATAACTAATGGCACTGAACAATTGGTGTAGAAATTGCTGAATGGGATCCTAATTTTCTGTGCAAACTTCCACTGAAAGTATAGTAAAGTATTTTTTAAAAATCAGATTTTTCTCTCTATTAAACAGCCTGTAATAAATCTAGGACACAGCTGAATAATTTGGAAAATGCCAAAGTCCCCACACACCAGAACTTGCTGCTGTTTCGAACAGATGGCAAAAGTACTAAGAACCAATGAATACTTTTGCAGACCTACTTATTTGGACTAGGGTAACCTTCATGACCTTTCTAAAAAATTTCTAGCTATGGTACACTTCCCTGTTCCTGAATGAACATCTGGTAGGGGCACTAGATCAATCTTGAAAGCTGTTTGGGATTCAATCAACACAACTATATCTGAGAGCCCCCCTTGGAGTGCTTCTTCTCTGCATTTCCCCAGTTTCTTATCAC
>NW_006408878.1:1502043-1505043 GCF_000296735.1 Chrysochloris asiatica
ATCTTGAGTCCTGCCACAATCCTAGGTATTTCAGTGTGGATATACCGATGTCCAAATATATCAATCTTAAGATTTAAATATCCTATTCTTCAACAGACCCTGGTGGTGCTGTAGGATAAACACAAGATCAGCAGCTCAAACCCACTAGCCATTCCTCAGCAGAAAGATGAGGCTTTCTGTTTCCATAAAGAACTACCCATGCAGAAACCCAATACAGGGCCACTATACACCTGGTGTGGCACTGTGGGTTAATGTGCCAGGCTGCAAAGTCATTTGAACTGCAAGGTTGGCGGTTCAAGCTCATCAGCTGCTCCTCAGAAACCCTATACAGGGTTGCTATGGGTCAGAACCAACTCGATGGCACTTCACAACAACAACATACGCCAGAATTGGCTAGATGGCAGTGGTGTATTCTTCAATATCATTTCTTATCTTTTATTTTGCTCTCAGTTATTCTAATTTCACCTGTTTGACATCTAAGAGAATCTAGAGACCTTGAACATTTCTATATCAACACTCTCTTATATTCATTCATTTCCACATCCAGTTGAATTGCCGTTCTTCATCACTTCTTACATCCCCTTGAAAAAGAATCACAAAACCTTTACCATAGTTATTTGTTAAGTTTTCACATTATGCCCAATTTTTAATTTGGGATTAACCAACTGTTTTGTCTCCTCTACATTTATACTTGAGCTGCTAAGGACTACTGGCAACTGAATTAATGGTCAGGGTCGCTATGGGTCGGAACCGACTCGATGGCACATAACAACAACAACAACAATAGCATAATGGTTACGAATCGGGCTGCGACCCTCAAGGCCAGCAGTTTGAAACTACCAGCTGTTCCATGGGAGAAAGATGAGGTGTTCTGCTCCCGTAAAGATTTATAGCCTCAGAAACCCTGTACAGGGTCGCTATGAGTCAGAACCAACTCCATGGCACACAGCCAGCCAGCCACCACCAATACTAACTACTGGAACCACTCGCTGCTCCTTGGAAACCATATACAGGGTCACCATGAGTCAGAACTCTTGCATTGGCACTGAACAACAAAACAAATGAATGATTAACCATAAGGAACCTTGACAGCATGGTGGGTTAGGTGTTGGATGGCTAACCACATGGTCAAAGGTTGAAACTTGCCAGCCACTCCATGAGGGAAAGATGAGGTTGTGTGCTCCCATAAAAATGTATCTCAGAAACCCTGTATAGGATCAGTATGAGTCGGGATCGAATTGATGGCAGTGGTTTTTGTTGTTAAGTGTTGTTCAGTTGCTCCAACTTACAGCAACCCTGTATAGGATTTCTGAGGAGCTGCTGGTAAGCTTGAACTGCCGACTTTATGGTTAGCAGTTCAGTGCTTACCCTCCAATGCCACACCAGGACTCCTAATGGCAGTGGGGTGATTATTATTAACAGTAAATAGCTAGGTGGTACAAATGTTTAAAAAGTACTGCTAATTTAAAAGTTAAAGCTGCAAATTCACCCAGAAGTACCCCCAGAGTAAAGATCTGGTGATCTACTTCTAAAACAACACCCAATGACAGCCTTTGAAGCATAGCCTTACTCTGACACATGGTCACAGTTACCAGGGTCAGCACTGACTCAACAGCAACTGAAAGTTTGGATTTATTGTGAGCCGTACTTCCTATATGAACTGCTAGTCTATCCATGTTTAGCAGCTATTACTTATCTAAATGCAGACAGTATGCTTTATTTTGTCCCTGGACTTTATCCTATTTTTCTTGCAACCTTGTACCTTCTTTTATGTCTCAGTTTAGGTGTCCTACAATCCTAGATTTGTTTTTTGTTTTGCTTTCCCTTAGATATTTCACATTACACCACATATTTTTGGCAATGGCCTACTTCCTTGTTTGTGTGCCCTAATGGATTTTAAACTATATGAAGGAATAGACTTTTTGTTTTGTTGAACCTTCTGCCACAAACTCACCATTCAGTATATGGCAAATAAAAGAAATTTATTTAGGCATCCCTAGGGAGTCCTGGTGTGGCGCTGTGGCTTAATGTGCCAGATTGCAAAGCCATTTGAACTGTACGGTCAGTGATTCAAGCTCACCAAGTGCTCCTTGGAAACCCTATACAAGGCCACCATGGGTCTGAACCAACTCAATGGCACTTAACAACAACAACAACAAGTGGCACAAATGGTTAAGCACTCAACTATCATCCAAAAAGTGGTTCAAACCTATCCAAAGGAGTCTCAGCAGACAGGACTGGTGATATGCTTCCAAGAAGTCATGTCTTTAAACAAAGCAGTTTTAATATGCACACAGGGAGTCACCATGAGGCTGAACTGATTCCGTGGTAACAACAACATGAAATATTTGTTGAGTGAATGAATAAGTGAATACATCAATAGGTGATTAATTAGATAAACACTTCATCACTATAAGTTAAATTTTAATTTTCTGAACTTGGTTCTCTAACAAATTTGTAAATATGTGACATCACAAAACAGAGTTAATTGGAATTAGATAATGTTGGAGAAATCAGAAAGAAAACAGAACAGTTACTGGTATAGTAATGAGAGAAAAGGAAACCCCGGGAGGTACAGTTAAGTGCACAACTGCTAGCCAAAAGTTTTCCAGTTTGAATCCACTCCAAGGCACCTGAGAAGACAAGCCTGACAATCTACTTCTTAAATGTCATGGACTTCCAAACCCTATTGAGCAATTCTCTGCCCCTCAGGTTTTGTCATGAATTAGTACTGATGGTAACTAATAGCAACAAAAAGAGAGATCACTCTTAAAATATGTGCTCAAAAGATGAGAAAGTTCCAGGCGTTCCAGATAGTCAATGATGAGGCATGATATTTATATATTCTAAACCCGTAGCGTAGTGGTTACAAATCGGGCTGTGAACCTTAAGGTCAGCAGTTCAAAACTACCAGCTGTTCTGCGGGAGAAAGATGAGGCTTTCTACTCCTGTAAAGATTTACACCCTCGGAAACCCTGTACAGGGTCGCTATGGGTCGGA
>NW_006408878.1:1508492-1509838 GCF_000296735.1 Chrysochloris asiatica
CGAATATTTAGTCACTGTAAACCTTATGAATAGCAGAGAAACACTGCCAGATATAGTGCTGGAAAATGAGCCCCTCAGGTTGGAAGGCACTCAAAATGTGACTGGTGAAAAGCTGGCTCCTCAAAGTAGAGTTGACAGTGATGACACAAATGGAGTAAAGCCCATGGGAGTAAAGCCTGCAGGACCTTCATTTGCTGATGGGGCACAACTCAAAGTGAAGAGAAACAGCTGTAAATATCCATTAATAAATGGAACATGGAATGTGTGAAGTATGAATCTAGGAAAATTAGAAATTGTCAAAAGTGAAATGGAATGCATAAACATCTTCACCAGTACCATAACTCAAATGCAGCAATTCTCCTATGGTCGCCCTTATTCCCTGTCCAACTTTCACATGCATATGACACTACTGAAAATATCATGACTTGGGTTAGGTGCACCTTAGTCTTCAAACTGACATCCTTACTCTTGGACACTTTAAAGAGGTCTCATGCAGCAGATTTTCCTAATGTAGTACGTCATTTGATTTCTTCACTGCTACTTTCATGGATGTGAAAGCTGGACAGTGAATAATGATCGTAGAAGCATTCATGCATTTGAGTTTTGGTGTTGGAGGAGAATACTAAAAGTGCCATGGACTGCCAAAAGAATCAATATATCTGTTTTGGAAGAAGTGCAGCCAGAGTGCTCCTTGGAGGCCAAGATGGCTAAGCTTTGTCTCTCATACTTTGGAGATACTGTCCGGAGGAAACAGTCACTGGAGAAGGATATCATGCTGGGTAAGATGGAGGATCAGAGAAAAAGAGGAAGATCCCTAACGGGATGGATTGGCCAGGTGGAATCATTGATGGACTCAAGTGTGGCAGCGGAGGTGGCATTATTGATGGCGTCGGGTGTGGCAGTGGTAGTGAGGTTGGTCCAGGATCGGACATTGTTTCGTTCTGCTGTGCATGGGGCTGCTATGAGTCGGTTTTAACTCGATGGCACCTGACAACAACAACAACAACAACAACTTTCATGAGTATTGATAGTGGATCCAGAGATGAGGTTTTTGTTTTCTGTACATTGAAGTGCAACCCATACTGAAAGATGTGATCTTTGATCTTAATCAGTAAGTAATTTCAATCCTCTTCACTTTCAGCAAGTGAGGTTGTAACATCTGCATATCGCACATCTTCCTCCAATCCTGACACCACATTCTTCTTCATATAACATAGTTTCTCGTATTATTTGCTCAGTGTACACAATGAATTAGTATGATGAAAGAAGATAACTCTGTTGCACACGTTTCCTGATTTTAAGCCATTCAGTATCCCCTTGTTCTGTTGGAATACTGCCTCTTGTTC
>NW_006408878.1:1509938-1519075 GCF_000296735.1 Chrysochloris asiatica
GGGTTTCCGAGGCTGTAAATCTTTATGGGAGCAGAAAGCCTCATCTTTCTCCCGCGGAACAGCTGGTAGTTTTGAATGCTGACCTTGCGGTTTGCAGCCCGATTTGTAACCACTACGCTACCAGAGCTCCTTCCATGCCACACTAGGACTCCATAAAAATCATGAAACATGAGCAAATATCCAGTATGAAAGTACACAGATATGAAATATAATCCTCTCGTTCATAAATGCTCACAGCCAAAACATTTCAAGTCTAAAATACCCCACTCTTAATATCTTTCTTTTCAAGACAAAATTTGAAAAATAAAATGCATATTGTTTAACCAGATTTCTGTTTTTCTTCCTTCTATTTTGTTTGGATTTTGATTCAGTAACAAAACACTGAAAATTACTGTTTTGCTTTGTTTTTTGATTTTTAATGTTCATCCTAATGTACTCTGTGTTCTCACAAACACTAGATGAATGAGTGGCTGATCAAAAAATCTCAGCATCTAACTGTCTTCTGAGACCAACCCCTCTGTGAATGAATTTTCCTAAATTCAAGGAAATATTTCTGAAAGATACTTGCAAAATGAAATTTTATTTGAGTAGTGTAAGCCTCCCTCCTCATAGGACAGAGCAATACAAATGCACACAGTGTACTTCTCCAGACAGGTAATAAGACACTAGTGATGAGAAAGTGTTTGTAATATTCTCCACCCACACATATCTCTGAATATATATCCATCTACAGATGTGTCTATATGTCATTAGGGGACAACTTGTTCCTTGGATCTCATTTTATCATAGTTGATGCAGCAACAACATATAACTAAAGAGATGTAGCACCACCAACCCTTCCATTCCCTTCACCCCCACAACTTCCTCCCAGTGTTCAGGGAGTGATATCCACAGTGTGGCAAAGCTCAACCCTCTGTAAAGTATGTAGAGCTACATGGACCACCAGATAAAGCAAACCAGTGTCAGAGCTGAGGCCATGGGGCACTTTTGAGGATTCTGTAGAGGTCAGAAAATGTTATTATGGAAGGGAAGCAGAAGGGAAGATATCTCCAGTCTCATCTAAAACATAATTGAACAACCCTTGAAAACAGGACATATGTGTGGACATGCCCAAAGTATCTTGTGTTAAGAAAGGCTTAGCACCAATGTGACATCTATAATAATTTTATAAAATGATTTCTGGTTGAATATCCATCTCTACTCCATGATTTCCTAGCATAAGATTATGCTCAGAACTTCATTGGAATTTATTCTAATAAGGAAACTAGCAACAACCAATACGATTTGTTCTGCTATTTCTCCCAAAGAAGTGTTGTTTTCCTTAAATATAAAGTGCTCATGATATGCCAAGGACAGTGCTAAGTGTTTTATCTTTGCAATAACCCCATGAGGTAGGTAATCTCAGCATTTCTATTTTTGTCTTGTAAAAATTGGAGGTTTGGAGTGGGTAATAACTTTCTCCAGGTCTTATAGCTAGTAAGTGGTGAACTAGGACTTTCAGACAGTCTACTTCCAGAACATTCACTGTTAACTATTTCCTGCACTGCTATTGGACACCATTAGATGCAGTCACTTCATTTTCTAAACCTTTCTTTGTCTTCCAACTTACTGTCTGGATGTTTTGTTTGCTACAGTTCAATATTTAAGGACCCAAGTATCCTTGTAACTGAGCAACCATTTCCTGCTGATTAAGGTCATTCATGTCACATACTTTCCCTTTATCAAACTGTACCTACTTCCCCACTCAATTTCCTCCACCACCCTCCATATTTTATAAAATTTTAATTGCTGTTGTTTTTTCTCCTTATATTCCTGTCTTCCTTGCCTTTTTTTCAGCTCCACTTAATGTCGTTGTCTCATCACCTCTTTTATCTTCATTTCTACACCTTTTCACTGTGACACTTTTTTTCTCAAAACACAAATAGAAATTTCAGAGACCATTTGAGTCACTTAAAAACCAACAGAATAAAAACAGTTGAGACACAGACTTGGAGAAAAATTCATTGCACAATGTACATATCAAAGAACTCATATCTAGAATAGTGTGGTACAGTTATCTACCATAGTCTTTGTAACTCCCAATGAATGATTGGGTATTACTTGTTATTGTTGTTAGGTGTTGTCAAATGGTTCTAACTCAAAGAAGCAACAGACCAAAACATTGCCAGATCCTGTGCCACCTTCACAAGTGTTGTCAAGTTTGAACCTGTTGAAGCCACTGTGTCAATCCATCCTCTTGAGGGTCTTCCTCTTTTCAATAACCCTCCGCTTTACCAAGTATGATGTCCTATTCAACACACTGGTCCCTCCTGATAACACAGCCAAAGTATTTGAAATGAAGTCTTTCCATCCTGGCTTCTAAGGAGCATTCTGACTGTGCTTCGTTCAAAACGGATTTGTTTGTTCTTCTGGCATTCCTGGTACTTTCAATATTCTGCACCTACATCATAATTCAAATGCATCAATTCTTCTCTCCCTCTCCTTATTCATTTTCCAGCTAATGATTGTGTTGTTGTTGTTAAATGCCATTGGGTGGGCTTCAACTCATAGTGACCCAGTATAGGGTTTCCCAGGAGCAATTGTTGAGTTTGAACCATTGACCTTGTGGTTCAAACTGACCTTGCAGTCCTGGGCTTATCCTATAGAACCATACCAAATTGGGTAAGGCCATGAAAATAGGGTATATAGGATTGTAATGCAGGGGTTGGTTGGCTTCACCAATTCATTGGGATTAAAATGAACCATATCAGAAGCTGGGACAGACCATCAAGAAAGAAGTGTTATGAGCAGAACCCATGATTTCTGTCTGGAGAAGTCATGATATCAGAGGCTGCAACAGAGGCAGCAGCACAGACAGACAGATTGGCAGGCTTCCTGACCCACAGAATGAGTAAAGCTGAGAGTCTTCAAGCAGAAGACTAGCTTGCAGAATTGCATGCCATTTGGGCATTTATCAGCAAAGCTAAAAGGACTTGTGACATTGCTAAAGCAGGACAGAGAACAAGCAGCACATGGCTGAGAGGCCAAGGACCAGAGAGAGGCCTGCCCATGAGCCTTAGTAGGAGGAAGCTCTTCTCACTGAAAGGACTACTGCACTCTGAGCCTTCCAGTTCTGAATTGTTACCTGTTAACTTCCCTAGTCAACCCCGTAATGCTGTGGCCATTGCAATCAATCATTGAATTCAGCGGAGTAGAGAGTGCTGTGGAAGGGATGGCTGATGTTAGAATTGATAAGAAGATTGGAGGATGGAAACATGTCTAATAAAGGGGTAGAACAAGTTCCTAGACCCACTACCAGATTCTTAGCAGAGCAAGTGTCTGGAATACTGATGCACCAGAAGAAAGATCAAATATTTGTAGTATTAAGTAGGAAACAAGAAAAGGAAAATAAGTCAAAAGGCATAAAAAGTCTCCTTTCCCCAAGAAGATTTGCCATTGGTTGAACATTGACACTGAGAACATACTAACCTTTAATACCAGGAAACAGAGTAATAGACAACTTACCTAATAGTTCAAATTTCCCACCTGCCACTCTTACTGATGGATATTAGGGAATCTAAGGCTCTTGTTGTTGTTAAGTGCTGTCGAGTCAGTTCTGACCCATAGTGACCCTGTACAGGGTTTCCGAGGCTATAAGTCTTTACAGGAGCAGAAAGCCTCATCTTTCTCCCACGGAACAGATGGTAGTTTCGAACTGCTGACCTTGCAGTTTGCAGCCTGATTCATAACCACTACGCTACCAGAGCTCCTTAATTATCCGAAATGTTTCATAATACAACCTTGGACTTTTTCTTTTACTTCCTTTCCAAAGCAGGGATACTGGAAGTTCCAGGAAATTAGACTCCTGTATTTTCTATTTTTCAATATTGAATTTCACAAATTATTTTTTCATTCTTACGTAATAACAATCCCTCTAACACATCCTTTAGTCTTTGTTTCTTGTTAATAGGCACCCAAGTCTCTTGACTGCCTTCTAGTACAATACATTCTGGTTTTATTTCTCAAAAAGACTAATTTTTTCCTACATATATTAAATACATTTGTAAAGAGGAAGCACAATTTGGACTCCTGGTGTGGAGATGTAGGGTAATTTCTGGGTTGTTAACTCCAAGGTCAGTGGTTCAAATCCACTCTCTGCTCCTCGAAAGCCCTATACAGTGTTGCTATGAGTTGGAACCAACTTGAGGACACTTAACAAAAACAACAAAGCAAAATTTAAATTAACAGTTCATTCTTATTCTTGGATAAGAAAGAAAAAAATGGTTTTAAGTCACAGATGTACTATGATACAGGAAATTGCTGTTGTTGTAAAGTGTCATTGAGCTGGTTCTGATCCATAGTGACCCTGTATAGGGTTTCTGAGGAGCAACTGGAGAGCTTGAACCACCGACCTTGCAGTTCAAACTTTATAGTTTGGCACATTAACCCACAGTGCCACACCAAGATACCTCTAAATGCCTTGGTACTTGGAGATTATTTATTTGTTTATAGCAATGAATTCCAATGTAATTAAATAAGCTAAGCTTTCACCTGAGGTGGTCAATGATCTACCTTGTCCAACTACATACAGATATATTAGATACTCTGCATCATCTTTCTTTTAAGGGAATATGACATAACATTATTTAGAATGGAAAAATCATGTTTAAACACAAAACGTCTTGGGAAATTAAAATTCATGCAATTTATCAATTATAACATTAGTACATTGTTTCAATGATAATCCCTCTCCCTCAAATGTGGGGAAAGCAAGATCCTCAAATGTGGAGCAATTAATATAATGACTCTAAAATAAACATGGTTTGCAGATAAGATTTAATGATAGGCTTGTCTGCTATCTTCAGAAGACCTGCTTGCAAGACGGTCCCTTGGCAGTAACTGGGAACTTAGACTTCAGAAGGGCTCCAACTAGTCCCTAAATACAGATGTCTCACTGTGTATCAATTGATTGTACAAACAATATGATTTATGTTAAAAACATCCTTTCCTTCTAGAAGTCTACAATTTGGGTATATGCTAAGCTGACCAGATGCCAATACATATCCTGGAAACTGAATCTCTAATGGGTTCCCCTGAACAGAAACATCACACACCTGTTGCTGTATTTTTGTTACTGAAGGGTATGTAAGCACCCATTCCCAAATCTTTTCTTGGGAGAACCTCAACGTTATTCTATTCGTTATCTTTGTATTTGCCTGGCTGTAATATCCCTGGTGAGCACTTGGCTGCTAGCTAAAAGGTCAGCAATTAGAATTCACCTGTTGCTTTGTAGAATAAAGATGTAACAGTCTGCTTGTGTAATGATTAGAGCCTCAAAAACCCTATGGGGCAATTCTTCTCTGTCCCATCAGGTTAGTGTGAGTTGCAATCAACTCAACTACAATGGGTAATAGTCTCCATACCTTTTAATAACACAGATGTATTGGGATCCAACAAGTAGTGTTAGGATCTTAGAGCAACTCACTGGTCAAAGTCTATTTTGTAGATTATTTCCTGATTTCAACTTTCTTACCAACTTTTAAGAAAATGCAAAAAGCACCTTTTAGAGAGGCCTTCAATGTAGCACAATCATATTTGCAGCATAATAAATTGCTCTGTTCTTTTATTTTTAGCAAACTCTCAAGAGATTATCTATGTGCGGGTCCCTGGCTTCATCTTCTTTCCAAGATTCTTAGATATGTGGTTGAATAAAAGACCAAATAATGAGTTTATCCGCTATTCTCACTTTCTTTCACAATATTTTACATGAAGATGTGGCTAATAAAGAGTAAGCACTGCCCCCCCCCCAAAAAAAAAATCCCCAAAAAATAGAACCACACATAATTTCAAATACTGTACTCTGCAAATTAGGAAGTACAAATGCGAGATGAAAGACATATGGCGGTTGTGATTCTTCCATATGTACTAGTGCTGAATGAAGCTGCCTCACGTTGGAAGCTGTAACAGTATTCAAAAAGCAACACCTCAAAGTATCAAAGGCCAAATTACTAGGCTCATGAATATAATTGCATATTTCTTTTGATTCTAATTACAGTACAGTCTATTCTTGATTCAAAATATCTTTTGCATCAATGAGCATGGCTTACTGTTTCCACATATGTAAGTCTACATGGTAATTTGTCTATTAGTTCTCATCTTTAAGAATTTTTCTATTCAATGCCATGTGACCAATATTCATTTTCCAAGTACAAGTCCCCTTTTTTGGGAGACCATCGCTTGCCAACACATGTTCAATTCCTCTTCATCAAACAATTAGACCAACCATCTCGCTTGGCAGAGACAGAGACATTACCTGGCAAAAAGCATCCTGTTTTCTTTTGATTCTATAAGTCTCATTTTTCTCAACCAAAGAGCCACACAAACTCAAAGTCCACAGGTAACAACCACATAGCAGAGTGTAAACTTAGGAACGTTCCAAGGGTACTCACCCACTGGAGTCTGCCGAAGTGATGGCAATCAGTGGCAGAATCTTTAAGGGAAGGCTAGTTGGTCTCTGAATGTTCTCTGATTCACTTTTCAAGTCAGCTTGTTCCAACTGTCTGAAGGCTAGAGGGGGAAGCTGAACACTGCGGCAAGAAAGTCTCCTTACGAGATAGGGTTCCATCCCTCGCAAAGGCTCCTCCTCATCATTACTGCAATGTAGTGTTTCCTCAGAGGCCTAGAGAAAAAAATTCAAGATAGTTTTTGTAATCAACAGTAGTCCTACGATTTGTCATTATTTAATGGCTCTAGTATGGCACTGTAGGATCAGCTCTGGACTGTGAAGCACAAGGCTGGCAGTTCAAACCTACCAACTGCTCCTCAGAAACACACACAGGGTTGCTATGAGTTGGAATTGACTAGACCGCACTTAGTACTAACAGCAACAATGGCTTGTTACTTTTGAGGAAACAAATCAAGTTAAATTTATACAGGAAAACTGATGACTACAAAGTATAGATATTAACAAAACAATATTTGATGAAAAAACTGCAGTTTTGTTGATTGCAAACCATGTGATATATATTTGTGCTTCAAATACATCATATTTCTGACTAAACAAAACCCTTACACTGTAAACATTTTTACTTATCCTCAATTTTATTGAATTAATACACAAAGTTCATAAATTCTAAGATTTCAGTTAACTGTTAAGCCAAGTCATACCTAAATAGTCTAGTGGACACTACTATGACTGAGATTTCAGTTAGTGATTCAGTTCAAATCTACCAGCCTCTCCTCAGAAACCCTACATGGGGTCATTGTGAGTCAGAACTGATTTGACAGTACATCACAGCAACAAAAGAATCCTTGTGTGGCACTGAAGGATAAACACTGGACTGCTAGGTTGGTTTGAACTGTAAGGTCAGTGGTTCAAACTCACCAGTCATTCCTCAGAAACCTTATACAAGATCACTCTGAGTCAGAACCAACTTGATGGCACTTAACAACAACAACAACAACAAAACAGACAACAACAAAACTCATCGAGTCCTTATTAAGTGCTTATACATACACCATTTCATTTAATTTTTACTAATATTCTAGGCAGATCTGCAAAAGACCTCTTTAAAATGTTCAATAGTAAAGATGCCCCTTTGAGGAATAAGGTGTGCCTGAACCAAGCCATGGTATTTTCCATTGCTTCATATGTATGAGAAAGTTGGACAGTGAATATAGAAGACTGTAGAATTTCTGGTCAAGACAAGACATTGATGCACTTGAATTATGGTGTTGTGGAAGAATATTAAAAGTACCATTAACTGAGAGAAGAACCAACAAAACTATATTGAAACAAGTACAGCTAGAATGTTCCTTAAAAACCCAGGACGGCGATACTTCATCTCTCATACTTTGGACATATTATAAAGAGGGATCAGTTACTGAAGAAGGACATAATGTTTAATAAAGTGGAGGATCAAGCAAAAAAGAGGAAAATCCACAAGGAGATGGAGTGACACCGTGGTAGCAAGAATGAGTTCAAATATAATACCAGGACCAGGCGGTGTTTTGTTCTGTTGCGTATATGGTCATTATGGGTCAGAATCAATGACACCTAAGAACAGCAACAAAATCCTAGGAGTTAGGGTCAACTATTTTGCCCATTTTATACATAAGGAAACAGAATTCTATAGTTTGTTTTGGCTACACAGGAGCATGGCCAAAAGAATGACCAAGTCTTTCAGTTTGCATGAAACTTTCCAGGTTTATCACTGAAAACACCATGCCCCAGCAGATCCCTCACTCGTGAGGGAATCAGGATAGTTGATCACCCTAAAAGTCAGAATCTCAACCCAAGCCTCTATTAATTAATGTTATGCAATTAACTACTTTGTTGTACTACCACTAAAAAGTATGGCGCCTGATAGAATCTGTGGTATTAGAAAAGAATAGAACACACAATTATTGATCATAACTTAGCGGGCCTCATAATTTCATTAAAAGAATGGTAACAGAACTGAGACAAGAAAACCTCAAGTAAACATTTGGGATTAATGATAATCTTGTTGATTATCAGGAGAAAGAGTTCTAGATCCCACTCTGTTACTAATTATAAATGTGGTCTTAAGAAGACATTTAACTTCTCTAGGTTTTCATTTCCTTATATATAAAATTAAGAGGCTGCATAAAATAACATGGAGACCACATTGTTGTTGTTAGGTGCTGTCGAGTCGGTTCTAATGGATAGCAAACTTAAGCACAACAGAACAAACTCTGCCCAGTCCTCTGACATCCTCACAATCATTGTCAAGCATGAGCCTATTGCTGCTGCCACTGTGCCAATCTATTTCATTGGGGGTCTTCTTTTTGGCTGACCCTCTACTTTCCTTAACATGATGTCCTTCTCCAGAGACTGGTACTTCCTGATATATGATAGACCAAGTCACGCCATTCTGGCTTTTAAGGAGGATCCTGGTTGTATTTCTTTCAACACAGATTTGTTCTTTCTTCTGACAGTCCATGCTACCTACAATATTCTTCACCAGTTGTTGTTGTTAGGTGCCATCAAATCTGTACCAACTCATAGTGACCCTATAAACAACAGAATGAAACACTGCCCAATCCTGGGCCAGCCTCACAATTGTTGCCACAGTTGAGCCCATTGATGCTGCCACTTTGCCAATCCATCTTGCTGGGGGTCTTCCTCTTTTTCTCTG
>NW_006408878.1:1522840-1532712 GCF_000296735.1 Chrysochloris asiatica
AATTCTGAAATACTAATTTTGTAACTACCAATTCCAAAAATAATGTTTAATGAGATAGGGAAGATAGAAAATCTGGGAAATACATCTATGCATATAATGTTCTCTGATTTCAAATTGGGAAAGTGACCCTAAAAAAGCCTCTGTATGTTTATAAAGCCCAGCCTAAATGTAACCTACATTCCTGAATTGCTGTGGTTGTTAAGTGGTGTCAAGTTGGTTCTGATTCATGAAGACTCTGTAGGGATTCAAAGAAGCAGGGGTGGGATTGAACCACTGACCTTGCAGTTAGCAGTCAAATACTTATCCTATAGTGCCAAACCAGGACTTGATTGCTAACAGGTCATAATTTCACACATTTCCAGAGATGTGTTAGTAATGTAATGGTGCAGGCTAAATACAGAAAAGAAGAAAAAAGGGAAAATCTAGCCAAGGCTATCTTTTTTGTTTGCTTGTTTGTTTTTTAGTTTTACTTGAATTGAGTTAAGGTTTACACACAAGATCATTAGTTTTACATTTAGGAAATCATACATTTTGTTTCATCTCAATGATTGCAACCCCCTCATGCAACAACAGTTATCTTTTTTCCCCCTATGGTTCCTGTTTCCATTACACCCACCTCCCATCCCTCTAAACTTTGTCCTTAGGTAAATGTTGCCTTTTGATTGACCACTCCATCATTCATAGTGAGCGTACCTTGCTAGTGTTTTTGTCTCCCTTATGTACCTTTCTACTTAGCACGAGCGTAAGTTTCTTTCTAGAGCTGAAGGGTAGCTGAGGGCCATAGTCTCGGGTTTCTCCAGTCTCTTTCTGAACAGTAAACACAGTCCTTTTCTTTGTAAAATAATTTTTAGTTTGTTCATCATATTCTTCTGCTCTATCAGGGAACTTTTAATGTGATCCTTGTCAGAGCTAGCCGGACACCATCTAATTTTCCTGGTCTCAGAGTCATGGATGGAGACTGATGTCCACATATTCCTTTAGTTCACTTGATGAACTGACTCCAAGCCTCTTCTTCATTTCTCATCATTCTTCTTTCTTCTGCGCATGGAGAAAACAGTAGTCGTACCTTAATAACCACTCATGAGCTTTTAAGATCCCAGACACTACTCATCAAAGTAGGATTTAGAAAATTGTCTTTGTGGACTCTGTTATGCCAACTGACCACGGTGTTCCCTGAGATTATGATCTTGAGCCTCCAGGCTCAGCAACTCACTGCCTTAAGATATTTGATAATATCTAAGATGTTGTCATCACTTTGCCTGCTGTATGCTCTACCACATTCATAGTTGTGTGGGCAGGAAAGGTAAACATCCATGTACTACTATCATCTTTCAAACTCTTCTCTTTAAAAAGCTTAACTATCCATTTTGGGAATTAGCACTGTAACTGCAAAAATGCTTTCCATAAATCAGGTATCCCGAGGAAAGACTTAATGCTTGTGACATTTACTTCAGATTGAACTTTCTCAAGAGGTAACTTATTTTGAGAAAACTGTCTTGGTGTAGTGCTGTGGGATAAGCACTGGACAGCAAGGCCAGTTTGAACCACAAAGTTGGTGGTTCAAACACACCAGCCACTCCTTGGAAACCCAACAGGATAGCTATGAGTGAGATCCAACTCACTGGCACTTAGCAACAAGAACATCCCCATTAAAGATATAGTTTATGGGAGCAAATGCAGAGCAGAATTTCAAATTCTCATGGACTTTTCGACTTTCTGGTGCCATGGAGGATGGATGAAGGCCAGAAACTGCTGCCATGACATAATCTTTAAACCTTAAACCCTAAAGATCCCCTGAAATCATCGTAGAACAATTGTTTTTTGCTTAATTAGTAACACAGGTCTGCCTTTAGATTTGTGCTCTTTTTAGAGCTATCTCTGTAGGATCAAATCGACAACAGCGACTCAAAAGATTAGATTGGAACCTTAGGGGACAGTGAGTTTATGTTAACGGGGAAGGAAAACTCAGAAAATGGGGCTGAAAATGGCTGCACAATTCAAAGAATATAATCAATGACAATACACTGTACATTTAGAAACTGTTGATTGGTCGTGTTTTACTGTGTATATTGTCAATAACAAAATCAATAAAATCTAGAAGAAAAAATTATACTCAGGCTCAAATGCTATTAGTTTACATCCATACTATGTATAAGTATATTTAACCAGATAATAAAAATTTTAAAACAGGTATTGTTGTTAAGTGCTTTTGAGTTGGTTCTAATTCCTAGAAACTCTCTATATAACAGAACTGAAAACTACCTGATCCTGTGCTACTCAATCATTACTATATTTGAGTCCATTATTGCATACACTGGACTCATACTACTGAGGGTCTTCCTCATTGTGCTGACCCTCTACTTTATCAAGCATGATGCCTTTCTCCAGGGACTGGTCCCTCCTGAAAACATGTCCAAAGTACATGAGACAAAATCTTGCCACCCTTGCTTCTAAAAAACATTTAGACTATAATTCCAAGATAGATTTGTTTAATACTCTGGAAGTCCATGGTATATTTAATATTCTTCACCACTAGTATAATTCAAAGATATAATCTTCGATCTTCCTTAAGTGAAGCTATTGAAAATACAATGGCTTGGGCCAGATGCACCTTAGTCCTCAAAGTGAACTCTTCATTCGTTAACATTTTAAAGAAGTCGTTCACAGTTTATTTGTCCACTTTTTCATTTAACATCAGTCAATGAAATCCTTGACAACTTTGGCATTTAATCTGCTTATCATGATAATGAATACTGGTTTAGTTGTGAAAATTTGTGTTTCCTTTTTGTTGAGATGCAATTCATACTACAGGTTGTAGTCTTTGATCTTTATCAGTAAGTGCTTCAAGCCCTCTTCACTTTCAGCAGGCCAGGTTGTGTGATCTGTGTACCATAGGTTGATAATGAGTCTTTTTCTGATTCAGATGTTGTATTCTTCTTCATATACTTCAGTCTTTCAGATTATTTGCTCAGCACATAGATTGAATAAGAATGGTGAAAAGATACAGCACTGACACACATCTTTCCTTATTTTAAACCATGAAGTATTACCTTGTTCTGCCAGAACAAATGCCTTTTTATCTATACACAGGTTACTCATCAGCACAATTAAATATTCAGGAATTTCTATTTATTGCAATATTGTTCATAATTTATGATCCACATACTTGGATGCCTTCACATATTCAATATAACTCAGGTATACAGCTTTCTGGTTTTCTCTACTTTCAGCCAAGATGAACTTGGCATCAGCAATATCTGTCATTCCCTGTCATCTTCTGAATCCAGCTAAAATTTCTGGCACTTCCCTAGTAGTGTAACTTTGCAACCATTTTAAATTAAATAAACTGTAGATATCTATATTCCCAAATCTTTATTTTAAAAGCAGTATAACAAGCGTCCTTTATACACTCGTGATCAGTGTGTCTCTATTAGGCTACAGAAACCAATAGATCAGATTTATCAGATAGAAGGGAGGCCGTTAAATGTCATATTTGCAGAAGAAGTATAAAAATGAACACCAAAGCCATGGGTATCTCACATTATTACTAAGAAAATGACATTTTGTACAAGGGGTTGAAGAAAAAGTATTTCTAAGTCATTATGCAGGTACTCAACCCCGCTGCATGAACTTCATAGGAAGAGCTTGCTGAAATGCAGACACTCGGGATCTTTTTCAGATCTACTGAATCAGAAATTCTTTAAGTAGGGCCTGGGAATGTGCAAAAGCCCACAGCATGGTTATTATGCATACTAAAATGTGAGCACTAATGGTTTTGACATTTTACATAGAGTCTAATAAGATTGTTTGGAAAAGAATAACGGTATGTAATTTAATTGCTACACTGAGGGATTTGTATAATAAATTTTGATATGGCAGAATAGTATGAGCCTGTTAAAACGATGCCAAAAAATAGTGATTATATTCATGATGTAATGTTGAATGAGAAGAATATATCAGAGTGACCTCGGTTTTGCAAAAACTAAAGCAAGATTAAAAACAAAATAAAAACATCATATTCATAGAAAAATATTCTGGAAGGATATATTCTAATTCTTCCAAAATGGTATTGCAATGAATTTATTTTTATACCTTTATTATCATTTTCTATACTCTCTATGGAGTCCTGGTGTGGCACTGTATGGTAAACACTGGACTCCTAACCACAAGGTCAGTTGTTCAGACCCACCAACCACTCCGATGGCTATGAGTTAGAATTGACTCGATAACTCTTAATACAATAAATTATCTCAATAATAAGGATGTGCTATTTTTCATTAAAAACACACTAACAGTCATATAATCAAATAAAACAATATTCAACTTCCTTTTGATGGGACTTAAAAGCATCTCTCACTCAGCTTCAAGAGATGCAATATGAAAATGAAACACTAACATATCTGAACATTTTCATGTGGACCTGTTAAATTGTACTACAATGAATTCTTCCCTGATGATTACTCTACTTGTTTGGAATGTTGTTGTTGTTGTTAATTGCCATTGCATAGGCTCTGACTCACAGCAGCGCTGTATAAAGGTTCTGAGGAGAGGTTTGTGAATTTGAACTGCCGACCTTGTATCAAATAGACCTTACTTGGAATAGTTGACATAAAAATGACTTTTATGTAATGTATTTCACTGTTATGAAAAACACCTATCTCAAAGACACATCTAAAAAAAGTAATAATTGGTAATTTGAATGAATGACTGTCAAATATATCACTATGGTTTCCCTTTTTGTTTCCTTCACTTTCTAAGGAGGGTATTTGACTGTTTTCTGGTAACTGTAAGGTTGGTAGCTCAAACCCACCAGCCACGCTTGGAAACCCTAGACAGGAGTGCCCTATGAGTCGGAACTGACTTGAGGGCATATAGTAACAACATGTTCTAAGCTTTGTACTGGATGCTGAAAATACAGGTATGGATTAAGCAAAACAGTCTATTTGGGAGAGAAAATAGACATGGAATCACTAGTGTGTGATAAGATCTATAAGAGACGGCTTAGGGTTTTAGGAGTCCATGGGTGTGGTGCTATGGTATTAGTACTGAACTGCTAACTGTAAGGCAGTTCAAATCCACCAATCACTTCTTGGAAACCCTGTTTAGGGTCACTATGAGTTAAATGGCAATTATCAATATTAATGACGTGTAGAGTGTACATTGCTTAGTAAAACTGGGTGCTAGCCAGATGTGATATCAACAAAAGGAGAAAGCATGGAATTCCAAAAACAAAGATAGATGTATGATTGATTACCCAATAGATTTGTTGTTGTTGTTGTTATGTGCCATCGAGTCGGTTCACCCAATAGATTAGGCATTCCTTTTTGTTCTCTGCCAAATACTCATTGTTGTTGTGATGTGCCATGGAGAGAGTTTCGACTCACAGCGACCCTGTACAGGGTTTCCAAGGCTGTAACCTTTTATGGAAGCAGAAAGCCTCATCTTTCTCCCGCAGAACAGCTGGTAGTTTTGAACTGCTGACCATGAAGTTCGCAGCCCGATTCGTAACCACTACACTACCAGAGCTCCTTAACTACTCATAGACGTTATGTTTAATCTTATTGCTGGTTCCTCTATTCACAGTCCCTTAAATTGAGGCATTCTCCAAAATCCTATCTGTCAATCATTCTTCTTTGCATCCTACACACTCACATTAAAAATATTATCAAGATAATGAATATAAATATCTTCCATCTTGCTACTCACGACCCCAAGTCAGTCTTCAACCAGAAAATTGTAGTGGAATGGCTGACTTATGGGTCTAGATTCTTTATTAACCTGGAAATATCTGATAGGAAGCAAGCAGGCCACAAGAAATTTTATGCCCCAGTATGCATCTAACATCAGTAACACAACAGACACTAAATAAACCTTGTTGACATAATGAATAAAGAAACAAAAAGACACATTTGCATTCTTTTATTCAACTGCTAGTGACTGAGATATAGGGAACTAATATCAGATACTGGAGTCCTGGTGTGGGTTAATGAGTCAGAGTGCAAAGTTGTTTGAACTGCAAGGTCACTGGTTCAAGCTCACCAGCTGCTCCTTGGAAACCCTATACTGGGTCGCCATGGGTCGGAATCGACTCGACCGACAGCACTTAACAGCAACAACTGGTATTATTAAGAATGTTGTAATTTTAACTGTTAATATACGTTAGGTATTTGAAATAGCCTCATATGTATGTCAAAGTTGGACAATGACTAAGTAAGGCAGTAGAAGAATTGATGCGTTTGAGTTATGGTGTTGGAGAAGAATATTAAAAGTGCTATGGACTGCTAGAAGAACAAACAAATCTATGTTGGAAGAATGTTCCTTAGAAGCCAGGACAACAAGACTTTGTCTCTCATACTTTGGACATGTTATCAGGAGGGACCAGTGCCTGAAGAAAGACATCATCCTTGGTAAAGTGGAGGGTTAGTGAAAAAGAGGACGACTCCAAAGAGATGAACTGACACAGTTGTTGTTGTTATTGTGTGCCGTCGAGTCAGTTCCGACCCATAGCGACCCTGTACAGGGTTTCCGAGGATGTAAATCTTTACGGGAGTAGAAAGCCTCATCTTTCTCCCACGGAACGGCTGGTAGTTTCGAACCGCTGACCTTACTGTTCGCAGCCCGATTCGTAACCACTACGCTACCAGAGCTCCTACAGAGGCAGCAGCAAAAGCCATAAGTGTAACAGCAATTGTGAGGATGGCACAGGACCTGGGAGTGTTTCATTCTGTTGTGCAAACGGTTGTTATGAATCAGAACCAACTTGAAGGCACCTAACAACAAGGACACAGAAGCACATAAGAAATTTCTTTTTAAATTGCAAGACTTAAACCACTCAAACTGCTTTGGCTTATCTTTATGCTTGAACCTTCTTTCAAAAACGTAAGCATTATGATACCAAAAAAAGAGAGAGAGAGAGAGATTTAAACAGGAATGAAAGATTTCCAGGCATGCAGTTTTTCCCAAGTCCCCACACTATGCAGAGAACATTGCAGAAGTTAGCATGTTGAATGGGTTTTCAGGGCAGATACAACTGAGTACAAATTTTTATCACTTTCAATGTGATATTCCCATTTCCTGGCAATAGCTTTGCTACAAAGTCAAGCTCTAGAAAAGTAGTTTTCTTGTGTCTGAATTGTTAGCATCAATAAGACAATTTCTGAAAAGTGAACAAAATCTTTAAAGACTAGGATACAATGCAATAGGTTATTATCTCAGTGAATTAAAGATTATACAATTTAAAAATACTATAAACAAACAGTAGACATTGCCTATATGTTGTTGTTAAGCAGCACTGTCAAGTCAGTTCTGACTCATAGTGAACCTGTATAGGGTTTTTGAGGAGCTGCTGGTGAGCATTAACCCACAGCACCACGTGAGGACTCCGTTCCTATATAGAAGTTATTATTTGATGTCTCCATGAGATCTTTCACAATACACTAAAGTAATAATTGAAAATCTAGCTCAAAGTTCTATAAGCCTTATGCCAAATATTTTCTCTATCTTGGTCCTCATTATTAGTGTTTTATCTCAAAATTAAATGCTAATGTTGGCCAAATAATCTTATAGGAAACTCTCAAGTCAAGGCAATAAAGATGAATACCTAAGATCTTTTAATATTGAAAAGGGCACTGTACCAAATTAACACAACCCATTTCTATGTGGATATTTGTTAACTGATATAGAAAAGGCACTCAGGCAAAATGAATTCCATATGAAAATGAAAATATCCTCCTCAGGTTAACACAAATCTAGCAGATAGCTCAAACATTCATAGAGCATAATCCAAATACAGGCTGTGATTTCAAGCTGATTAGAAGAGACAGGCATCACTGAAGTCTTTTTAAATCCATTTCCTATAATGCACTCATCAAAACTTCTCAAAAGTTTTTAAAGGAAAAGAAAAAATTCTTATCCAGTAATTTCATACTGTATATTCTCATCAATAGAAAAGTCTATCTGAAACTCTAAGATTCAATTAACCTTCTGTAAATAGTATTGTACCTTTCCCGAATAGAATGAAGCAGATTCCATCTTGTGAGAAGTCAAGAAAATTCAAGGAAGAATATAGGTCCTATCAATTGTTGACTTCCCAATGATACATGGTAATAGAATCACATCTTCAATAGAAAAAAACAACAATAGCAACAAAATACTAGCATTGTGCTTTGGCCCCCTGAAAATCATATCTTCCTAGGACATAGAGTAATGTGTCACTGACTTTCTCATTTGAAGAATATGTCTCAAACCACAGTTTAAGAGGAATACATACATGCTACCTATGGTTGATATTAGAACTGCAAGCCAGAAGGTTGGGAGTTCAAAGCTACCCAGAAATGCCTCGGAAGAAAAACCTGATGACTGGAAACCAGTCATTGAAATCACGAGGGAGCACAGTTCTAGTCTAATCCACATGGTGTACCATAAGTCAGAATCAACTAGATCTCTTGTTTTCTTAAATTGTCTTAAAATTCAACTTGTATTTAAATGGTAATAAAAAATCAGAAATACATTGTGGTTGTTGTTAAGTACCGTGGAGTCGGCTCCAACTCATAATGACCCTGCACAGGGTTTCCGAGGCTGTAAATCTTTACGGGAGCAGAACGCCTCATCTTTCTCCTGCGGAACCGCTGGTAGTTTCAAACTGCTGACCTTGAGGTTGGCAGCCCAACTCATAACCACTACGCTGTCAGAGCCAGACATAAACTCTAAATCTATCACTTAAAACCAAGTACATATTTATCATAATTAAAATCAGCTTTTAATTCTAGAATAAACTAACAGAGGCTGGGTAGAGGGGAGGAAACAGGAGAGAACTAAATTCTCTCTTTATAGGCGGGAGTGAGAAAGTCCCTGTGCTTTTGTCTTTGATGTTAAAATAATTATAATAAAGTATTTACTTGGCCCAGGACCGGACATTGTTTCGTTCTGCTGTGCATGGGGTCGCTATGAGTCGGTTCCGACTCGATGGCACCTGACAACAACAACAACAACATTTACTTGAAAACAGACTATGGATCAAATTAATGCTTATCTTAGCCCTACATGTAGCATTAGTTTTCCTGGTGAAACATTAGGATTATGCTTGTTTAACCCAGAGTCCTGGCATGGCACTGTGGGATAAAGCAACTGCAATGGTGGTGGTTCACCAGCCACTTCTCTGAAACGTACACAGGGGTTGGTAAAAGTCAGAACCAACTCGATGACACTTAACAACAACAACCCAGAATAATATAACTATGTTCACAATCACTTCCTTTACTTAGCAATATTAATACTTTTTAGTGTATTACACATGTAATAAGTTGTACATGTAACTTCTCTGATCTTTCTAAAAACTTCATGATGGTCTTTTATGATCCTTCACAAATTCAAACAATGAGGCTTAAAGAGGTTAATTTGTCTTAGTGACACTACTGCTATTGTTGTTATGTACTGTCCAATCGGTGGTTCCAACTCACAGCAACTCTGTATAAGGTTTCCAAGGATCAGCTAGTGGATTTGAACTCATGACCTTGTGGTTCCCAGTCCAGTGCTGATCATACAGCTCCTCAGCAGGAGTTCACTATTAGTAAATGGGAAACCAAGATTTTGAGACCAGATTTTTTATGGTTTTAATTAAAATGCCACACTGTCCCCACTTTTAAAGAACTTTAGGGCAATTGAAAATGGACAAAAGAAACAAGAAGCATAATTATAAGAAATATGAACAAAATGTTATTATTTTAATAAAACCAGGTAAGAACTGTTGGGTAAAATGATCCAGTTATAAAATGCAGTATGTAAATGGATTTTCTTGATAAAATAAAACAAAGACAAGTAGCTATCGGCTACTAGTTGAAAGTTTTGCATTTCGAACCCACCAGTCACTTTGT
>NW_006408878.1:1533209-1559430 GCF_000296735.1 Chrysochloris asiatica
AGCTCACTAATGCCTAAATTAAAGATAGCGATGTTTATGTGTTCCATTTCATTTTGGACAATTTTCAATTTTCATGATTCACACTTTGTACATTCCATGTTCGAAATGGAATATCTTGTGAAATTACAATGACAAAATGACCTTTCATAAGAATCAACAGGAAATTGAAAGACACCAACTATGATGCCGTGAGCTCTTTCCTATACAAGAACAGTGACATCACTGGGGGTATGAAGACTACAACTGGTGACACTGTCAAAGGAGGTGACACCAAGTTCACTGTCCATACATTTTTTTTTGTAATGCTTCAGCAGAATTTTATTACTTTTATACAAATATTCTTAAAGTTATAACAACAAAACCCTTTTTGTAAGTCCATCTTACATATATCAATATATTGATGAGGCAAAATCCCTTCCAATATTCCCCAGTTGGAGCTGCCACCATTACACAATTACAATGATGCCTCGATTCATGTGATATCTTCTGCATGTGTGAAAACACACATGGTCATTTATGTTGCTCTCAGTGTTTTTTATTGTTATTGTTGTTGTTGTTGTTAGGTATCGTGGAGTCGGTTCCGACTCATAGTGACCCTGCACAGGGTTTCCGAGGCTGTAAATCTTTATGGGAGCAGAACACCTCATCTTTCTCCCGCAGAACCGCTGGTAGATTCTAACTGCCAACTGGTTTTCTCCAATTTTCTGGTATTTTAGCTACAATATTGTGGTAAGAAGTATTTGTGAACCTATTTCAGTAACTTTTTCAGAATGAAATAGTAACTAAAGAAAAGGAAAGAAAAATTCATAAAGGTTTCCCTCACTTATTAATTATGTAACTAATAATGTAATTCCATGTAGCAAGATTTTATAAAACATATACTCATATACCCTGTGGTGCCTTGTGATTTGCTGTGATTCTGAAAGCTTTGTCACCCATGGTGGACAGGTTGCAGATGAGCTTCCAGACGAAAACTAGGAAGAAGGAGAGACAAACTACTTCCAAATATTTAGTCACTGAAAACCTTACGAATAACAGAGAAACACTGTCACATAAAGTGCTGGAAAATGAGCCCCTCAGGTTGGAAGACACTCAAAATGCAACTGGGGAAGAGCTGCCTCCTCAAAATAGAGTTGACCATGATTATGTGAATGGAGTAAAGTCCATGGGAGTAAAGCCTGTGGGACCTTCATTTGCTGATGGGGCATAACTCAAAATGAAGGGAAACAGTTATAGTCATCCAGTAATAATTGGAACACGGAATGTACGAAATATGAATCATGAAAATTAAAAATTGTCAAAAATGAAATGGAACACATAAACATCGATATCTTTAGGCATTAGTGAGCTGAAATGAACTGGTATTGGCCATTTTGAGTCTGAAAACCACATGGTTTACTATGCCGGAAATGACAAGTTGAAAAAGAATGGTGTTACAGTCATTGTCTAAAAGAACATATCCAGGTCAGTCATGAGGTACAATGCTGTCTGGATAGTATAATATCCATGTGCTTAAAGGGAAGACCAGTTAATACCACTAGAGATGACCCAACGGAATGCAGAAACCATTGGACAATATTATTAATATCACATGCAAGTAAAATTTTGCTGAAGATAATTCAAAAGTAGCTGCCACAGTACATTGACAAGGAATTACTGGAGGTTCAAGTCAGATTCAGACGAGGCCATGGAATGAGGAATATCATTGCAGATGTCAGATGGATCTTTGCTGAAACCAGAGAATACCACAAAGATGCTTACCTGTGCTTTAGTGACTATTTAAAAGTTTTTGACTATATGGATCATGACAATTTATGGACAATGTTATGGAGAATGAGTTCTCCAGAACACTTAATTGTGCTTATGAGGAACGTGTCCATAGACCAAGATACAGTCGTTCAAACAAAACAAGGGGACACTGAATGGTTTAAAATGAGGAAAGGTATGTGCCAGGGCTGTACTCTTTAACCATACTTATTTAATCTTTATGCTTAGCAAATAATCCTAGAAACGGGATTATATGAAAAAGAACATGGCATCATGGTTCGAGGAAGACTCATTAACAACCTGTGACATGCAGATGATACAACCTTACTTGTTGAAAGTGAAGAGGACTTAAAATACTTTCTGATGAAAATCAAAGACCACAGCTTTCAGTATGGGTTGCATCTCATTGTAAAGAAAACAAAAATCCTCACCACTGGAGCAGTAAATAACATTATGATAAATGGAGAAAAGATTGAAGTTGTCAAGGACTTCACTTTGCTCAGATCAACTATCTTGACTGCTTGGAAGCAGCAGTCAAGAAATCAAATGACATATTGTGTTAGAAAAATCTGCTGCACAATACTTCTTTAAAATATTCAGGAGCAAAGACATCAGTTGGAGGATTAAAGTGTACCTGACCCAAGCTATAGTATTTTCAATAACCTCATATGCATGTGAAAGTTGGACAGTGAATAAGGAAGACCATAGAAGAACTGAGGCATTTTAGGTATGGTGTTAGAGAACAGTATTACAGGTACCATGACCTGCTAGCAGAACAAACAAATCTGTGTTGTAAGAAGTACAACTAGATACTCCTTATAAGCCAAGATGACCAGACTTCATCTCTCATATTTCGGACATATTATGAGGAGGGACCAGTCCCTGGAGAAGGACATCATGCTTGGTAAAGTTGAGGTTCAGTGACAAAGAGGGAGACCCCCAATGAGAAGGATTGGCACAGTGGCAGCAGCAATGGGCTCAAGCATAGCAACACTTGTGAAGACCGCACAGAACCAGGCAGGGATTCTTTCTGTCGTGCATAAGGTCACTAATGGCTTGAGGACATCTAACAACAGCATAACAACAAGTACGTCAAATGAAGTTGTGGTGTTTTATTTTAGGATAAACACTAGACTGTTCTACAAGATCAGTGGCTCAAACCTACCAACCACTCCGTGGAAAACCTATACAGCAAGTGACTCAACTGTACTTAACAACCGTAGGTCAATATCTTCAATATCTTTATATGTAATATATTTTACAAAACAGTAAGGAAAACTTTTTTAATGGAAAAATTAACTCAACATAAACAAACAAGTCAGGAAAAATTAGGTTACCATCTCAAGCAATAATACATTCACATGAAAATATTAACATGCCCCCATGTTTAACTATTATATTTTAACTTTTATTTTTAGTGTTGGCAATACTGCAGTACAAATATAAGAGCAAAAAATAAAAGAATCTTTCTAGAAAGTCTTTTGGAAAAGAGAATTAAGAGCCTTAAAAGCCATTCACGTCCTTTATCCTAGTAATACTACTTTGGTGGAAACTAATCTAAGTAGATTATCTAGTGATTAAGTTCAAAGTATAGAATAAGCATTTTCTTATTAAGATACAAACTTTCAGACAGGAAGAAATTGTTCTGCTATAAAGAAATAACCTTAAAATATTTCTATGTAATCAAGAGTTGTGTGTCATTTAGTCAATTCTGACTCATTGTAACTGTATATTACAGAGTGGAGCTACCTCACAACGTTTTTGAGGCTTTAATGTTTATGGAAACTGATCACTAGGTCTTTTCTGCCACAGAGCCACTGATGGGCTCGAACTGCTAACCTTTCTGTTAGCAACCAAGTACTTAACCATTGTACCATAGGACTAACTAGCCATTAATAAAAATCCCTGAGTGGGAAATCTAGTTAAGTGTTCTACTAGATAAAATATTGGTACTTCAAACCCACCCGGAGAAACCTAGTAAGGCAAGCCTGGCTATTTGCTTCTAAAATGTGAGAACCTTTGAAGCTCTACTCTACACACATGGGATAGCCATGAGTCAGAATTAGCTGGAAAACAACTACCAATATCAACATTCATTAAAAAAAAAAAAGGAAGAAATTGTTATCAAAAGCACATATACAATATGATTCTAAATTTTTAACACATATTTTAATCAAACCACTGCTTCTGTTACTGTAGCTGCTGTACACCATTAAGTCATTTCTGATTCATAATGACTCTGTGTACAAGGTTTCTGAGGCTATAATTCTGTACGGGAGCAGAAAGTGTCATTTCCCTCCAACAAAGCAGCTGGTGGGTTCAAACTGCTGATCTTGTAGTTCGCAGCCTAACGCCCAACTCACTATGCTACCAAGGCGTCTTTTTAAAAAGTATAATTGTTGTTAGTACTGTTGAATCGGTTCCTAGTAGGAAATATATAATAATGATTATCTTTAAGTTGTTATATTGTTGTTGTTAAGTACAATTGAGTCAGTTCCGACTGGATAGGGTGTCGGAGAAGTGGCTGTTGAGTTTGAACTGCCGACCTTGCAGTTAGCAGCCCTGTGCTTATTCTACACCATCAACATTAACAAAATTAAAAAATGAGCTAAACACAAGATAAAATATTTGAAACCAGAGAAGCAACTAGTGAATATTTACTGCATTCTCTTCAGCAAGAAATGTGGAAGTGAACATTGAAAACATTCAGTGACACAAAAAGACAAAAGTAGAAGACTTTAGCAAGTAATACTTTAAGAGGTGTAGTTCCACAGAAGAAAGATGAGCCTTTCTGCTCCCATCAAGTTTTACAGCCCCGGAAACCCTGTGCAGGGTAACTATGAGTCAGAACCGACTCCACGGTACTTAACAACAAGAAGAAAGCTTACTAGATAGAAATCCTGGTGTGGTGCTATAGGATAAGTTTATAGACTGCTGATTACAAGTTTGGAGATTGAAATGCACCAGCAACTTCTTGGAAACCATATACAGGGTCGCTATGAGTTTGAACCAACTAGATGACACTTAACAACAACAAAAACAATGGCTGTTAACTGATACGATGATGGTTCAAACCCACCCAGGGTCCCATGGAAGAAGGACATGGGTATCTGTTCCCTTAAAGTTGACCAGCTACAAAATCCTATGGGGCAACTCTACTCTGATACGTGGTACTGTCACATAGGGTCGTTGTAGGTCAAAATAGACTCAATGACACTTAGTAAAAAACAAGCTGGAAAATAACAGAAAAGATAGAAAAGGATAAAATATTATAAAACAATAACAACTAAAAATAATGGTTAGCATTGCATATCTTTAGTATGACAAAGTTGGAAAAACAACCATATTGAAAAATATTTTTATTCCTGAAAAAAATGGAACCTGAATGATTTCTCAGACTTCTACCAGCTATAGAAAATTCAAGAGATGGGTGAATATGTTGAACTACACCATGGAGATGCAACCAGCAAAATCCAACATGTGAGAAATTCTATAGTATATATGACTCCGTTTTTTTCAATATAAAATTTCAGAGAAAGAAAGAGAGGTGGAATGGACAGTTTGAAAGATAATAAAGACATGTAACAATGATTACAACCTATTGGCTATGTTTGGAACTCATTGGCAATTATTTTTAGCTAGTAGAAAATTAATATTGAGGGATTATTATATGGAAAATCTATTAGAAAAATGTTTTTGTTGTTAAGTGCCATTGAGTCGGTTCTGACCCATAGAGACCCTATAGAGAGTTTTCAAGGAGTAGCTGGTGAGCTTGAACCATTGATCTTGTGGTTCAAACTGACTTTGCAGTTCAGTGCATCAACCCACAGCGCCACACCAGGACTCCATTAGAAAAAAATGTATAGGTATTTTAATGCTATATTGGTGAATTTTGAAGACTCTGTTTTTAGTTATATACTAAAATACTTCCAGATGAAGTCATGAGCTGTGTTGGAATTACTTCCAAATAACCCAGATAAAGCAACTTTTGTCAGATATTGATAATTGCTGATGCTGGGGCTTAGGACACCTGATACTACTTTCTGTACATTTTTTTAATATGATTGAAAGTTAGCAATATAAAAATATTTTTCAATGTAAAAATGAATGTAGATTTTCTCCTTAAAATCAAGGAAGAAGAAACAAGGAATTTTGTGTGTGGGGGGGGGGGGGGAAGAGGAGGTCCTAGCAAACAGAAGAATCACCTTAGTAAAATAATTTGTATGTCTTCTTTTTCATCATCTTACCTGAGGTTGGCTTTATTACCTGAAGGAGGAGTCCCCTGCCCATAAGACCTTGAGGCCTAGGTCACACACAATGGAAACTAACAGCTTCTTCTGCTTTTGTAAAAAGCCACCTATCTAGGAACTGCCAATGAGAGAGTAACATGGTGGTCTCACCACTCAGCCCTATGTAATCCTATATAAAGCTAGTATGAAAGCTGTATCAGGGAGCTTGGTTCTTCTGGGACGTTAGTCCCGATGCTGTTCTGCTGGCAATAAAAGCCTCTCCCTCTAATAAACTGGTGTTCAGGTGATTCTTTCTCCCATTCAGGCCTTGTCATCCGGCAACACAACCAGTGTTAAACCTGCAATGGTCACAGTGTCCAATAAGGAAGCTCTGAAAGATACTTAACACGAATCTTTAAATTGCTCAGTATCCCATACAGACAGTAGCTCTATATGTTGTTGTTGTCAGATGCCATAGAGTCGGAACCAACTCATAGCGACTCCATGCACAGCAGAACGAAACAATGTCCAATCCTGGGCCAACCTCATTACTGTTGCCACGCTTGAGTCCATTGATGCTGCCACTTGGCCAATCCATCTCGTTGGAGGTCTTCCTCTTTTCCTCTGACCCTCCACCTTACCCAGCATGACATCCTTCTCCAGCGACTGTTCTCTCCGGACAATGTGTCCAAAGTATGAGAGACAAAGCTTAGCCATCTTGGCCTCCAAGGAGCACTCTGGCTGCACCTCTTCCAAAACAGATCTATTGGTTCTTTTGGCAGCCCATGGCACTTTTAGTATTCTCCTCCAAAACCACAAGTCAAAGGCATCAATTCTTCTACAATTTTCCTTATTCACTGTCCAGCTTTCACATCCATATGAGGTTATTGAAAATACCATCGCTTGGGTCAGGCGCAAGTCCTTAGTCCTCAAGCTGACATCTCTGCTCTTCAATACTTTAAAAAGTTCCTGTGCAGCAGATTTGCCCAGTGCAATACGTCGTTTGATCTCTTGACTGCTGCTTCCATGAGTGTTGATAGTTGATCCAAGAAGAATGAAGTCCTTGACAACTTCAATCTTTTCTCCATTGATAAAAATGTTGTTTATTGGTCCAGTGGTGAGGATTTTTGTTTTCTTGACATTGAGATGCAACCCAACCGAAGGCTGTGCTCTTTGATCTTCATCAGTAAATATTTTAAGTCCTCTTCACTTTCAGCAAGCAAAGTTGTATCATCTGCATATCGCAGGTGTACCTCTGTATACTCAATACAATATTATGGTGATGATGATGATAACACAGGATCCACAGTGTCAGGAATTTTTCCATTGTTTTTTTATCTGTGCTGTACAAATGATAATTCTCAACTAGTCCAATGAACCAATGGATCATGTGAATAGCAATCACCACAACTGAGACCAGAAGAACTACGTGGTACCCGGCTACCATTATCAACTGCACTGAAAGGGATCACATTAGACAGAGTGGGAGAAAATGTGGAACAAAACTCAAAATTGCAAAAAAAAAAAAAAGCAAAATGAAAAAATAGGGATTACTGGTCAAGTTGAGACTGGTCAGGGGAACCTGAAATTATGGCCCTTGACCACCCTTCAGGATTGTAATGGAACTCACCATCATGGCCCAATTATCTGCCAAGCAGTAGATAGGTATATAGGGAGATAAGAACACCAGTGAGGTAAACTCACAATGGAACAGTGAACCATTCAAGATAATCAGGGCAGCAATTACCTACAAAGTTGAGAAGGGAGGAAAAGGAGGTGTAATAGGCACCACAGGGAGGAAGTGGGATAATTGCTGTATGGAGGGGATTACAATCATTGAGATGAAACCAAATGCATGATTTGTTGATTGTAAAACTGATGATCTTGTCTGTGAACCTCTTATTCAATTCAGTAAATTGTTTAAAAAAATGACTACTCATAGATGGAACCCCACCATCACAGACCTTTACACAATTAGGTATTTCTTTTCTTTTTTTGTCTTAAAGCTAAATACTCAGAGCAAATTGTATTCTTTATAAACAACATTTAGTGAAAATCAACTACCATATCCTCTTCAAATAAACTGAAAGTTTCTAGTATTTAATAAGCTGTTGCTTTTTATAGTTAGCATACATCCCCTCAGGATTGTGTTCTAAATACATTCATCCCTGGCACTCAAATTCAGGGCTTTACACTTTTTTTTTTTTTCCCTTCAAAAACAATTTCTCTTTTTTTCCCCTTGATTTTATGAATATTAAAATTGTGAGACCTTCACAATAAAAGGGACACAGAATGTTTACAATAAGCACTTAAAAATTAGATTCTTAACTATTCATTCCTTTGCCATATTTATGCCTCTAAATATCATTTTCTAGGTTACTTAAAACACAATTTTTCAAAATGTCACCTTCAGTAATTCCCCAAACAATGAAAATTGAAATCAGTTCCCAATGGTTTGATTTGTTATCATGGTTTTCCTTGAAGGCTAGAATAACAAATCACTCCAAACCTCAAGGCAATGTGGATTTTATGTAAGATGACTAACATCAGGGGATAAAAATATGTTTTTATCATATTGGAATGAGTAACCATTTCTAAGGTGGAATACAGCTGAAAACTAGAATCAGAATGCAGACATCAGTATGGGTATCACTCACTGCCACCAAGTCGATTCTGTATAGAATCCTGATAGCGACTCTGTATAGGGTTCCTTGTCAATTTTATCACTCTGCTACAGAGCAATTGGTGGGTTTGAATCACAGACCTTGTGTTTAGCAGTCTAGCATTTATCCTACAGAGCCACAAGGACCCCTTAATATCATTTAATATGAGAAAAACAATTGGCTTTTTTGATTTAAGAATCTAGCAAGTAATTTCTTTTTCCATTAATAAACAGCCAAATGCTTCCATCTAAGGTTTCTTGAGAACACATATACATTCTCCTTTAATTTTACTATATCTAATATTGATATAAAATACTGAGTCTCATTCCATGTCACTTTCCTGATAATGCTGCAGGGTGGGAAGTGACTTTAATGTCATCTGGTTCAATACCCCCTTAGTCCATGACCTTCAACAGTATAGCTAACTAATTTTCCCTAGAACATCAGCAAATAGTCCATAATTCTATGCCTAAATTTTTCGATCAGATCTTCAGATATTGAATGAGCATCAACCATTCAGCAGACACTGTTTGGGATGTTTGGGGACATCTGAAAACAGTATAGATAAAGATCTCTCTGCTCTCAAGGATATTCTAAAGACATCTGGAACAGAACTTACAAGATATTTACTAAACATGAAGATATATCAGAAACTTTGGGGCATAGATGAACAAAACTCAAGATGGACAAAACATATCAAGTCTCAGGTTACTGTGCAAAAGTAATTCCATCTATTTTCAAAGACTTTGCTTTCCTATAATTAAAGAGTCCTCCTGTGACTATAGGTTAAGGACTGGACGGCTAATTGCAAGGTTGGCGATTCAAATCCACCAGCTGCTACTCAGAAGCCCTATATAGGCTCACTGTGAATTGGAACCAACGTGACAGCACTTAACAACAACAACATAATTAAAAAAACCAAATCAACTGCTGTTCAGTTGGCTCCAACTCATGGTGTCTCCACATGTGCTATAACAGAACTGTGCTCCATCGGGTTGTCCCTATAATTCCCACTAACATTGCAGATTACATATACTTATGCTACCCTATAGATGTCTTCTAGATAGATATATTTCTACCTCCTCAACCTCCTAGGAAATGTTTGAGCACTTAGCTGCTAATAGAAAGGTCAGTGGTTTGACTCCATCAGCTGCTCTGTGGGGAAAAAAAGAATTCATGAACTGCTTCTAGAAAGATGACAGTCCAGAAAACTCTATGAGACCATTCTACTCTGTCATATAAATCCACTATAAATCAAGGGCACACAACAACTTTGGCATTAATGTTAATGATCAATAAATTCAGTATTAGAATTCTTGCTTTCTATGTGGGTGACCCGAGTCCTGGTGTGGCGCTATGGAATACAACGCTGGGCCACAAGGTCGGTTTCAACCACAAGGTCAGCTGTTCAAACTCACCATCCGCTCCTTGGAAACCCTATACAGGGTTACTGGGAATTGGAATGGCCTTGATGACACTTTCCAAAAAAAAAAAAAAAAACCAACAATGTGGGTGAGCTGGATTTGATTTTCCCCTAATGAATCTCCTGTACAGTAGTAACCACCTATCTGTTATTAGATGCTTATATGTTGTTCTGTTGCTGAAGTGGTTTGTGCAGAGCTTCCAGAATGAGACAGACTAGAAGAAAGTCTTGGTGATCTATTGCCAAAACTCAGTCAATGAAATACTTATAAATATATAATTGATCATAGGGACATTGTAAGACCAAGCAACATTTCCTTCCCTTGTGGATGTTGTAGTTATTGTTAAATGTCATTCAGGGTCTGACTCAACATATAGGGTCAGCTTGCGA
Source organism: Chrysochloris asiatica (assembly GCF_000296735.1). Classification (NCBI taxonomy): domain Eukaryota; kingdom Metazoa; phylum Chordata; class Mammalia; order Afrosoricida; family Chrysochloridae; genus Chrysochloris; species Chrysochloris asiatica. The sequence continues at coordinate 1,543,682 of NW_006408878.1, forward strand.
TAGCAACCTTGGTTTATTGGCCCTGTCTTTCTTTCAAGTGTCAAACACTCAAATTACTTTAAGGGCTAAGATCTAAAGCAAATGAGTTTAATATGTTGAGCAGAACACAAAGACAGCTTCATTCCTTTTCCATTTCCATACAGGACTGCAAGAGCAAAATCTACAAATCTGCATTTTTATGAGGCATGTACTCCTTTTGAAAAGTTGCCACTAACTGAAATATCTAAACATCCTGTGTTGAACATTTAAAACACATCAGAAGGCCACAGGTTTGAAACAAGCTTTTTGATATTCATCACATGGTATAGTTATCATGTGTCTTTCTCTATGATTATACTGCAGACTCTTAATGTCCTTCCAATTCACTTCTCATATGGCAATTTAAGTTCTTGATATGGGAGGACCAAAGCAAATATATAACCAAATTATTACTTATCCTGTTCTGGACCCAGTTGTATTTATGAAATCAAACAGTAAGTTAACATTTTCAAGGACTCCTACATTATACTTTTGATTCATACTTAACTTGTGGTGGTGAAGTGCTGATGACTTATAGCAACCCTATGGAGGAGTAGCTGGTGGTTTTGAACTGCCGGTCTTACAGTTAGCAGTCCAGAGCTTATCTTTGGTGTTTAGACTTTAATATATTTTCACTTTTAAATTTTGTTTAATGATATATCCTCTCCCCTGAAATCTGTGAAATATTCTTTGTATACTGATTTTGTTAATGGTCGTACTAGCTGTCCCTCCCATTTTTGCTCATTAGGTCACTAAGGCCACCACCCAAATTAATGGTGAAAATAGTAAACAGATCTAAAGACCAAACTTTCCAGTCAATTACCAGATACTCTGGTGGCGTAGTGGTTACGAATCGGGCTGTGAACCACAAGGTCAGCAGCTGGAAACTACCAGTTGTTCCGATGAGGCTTTCTGCTCCCGTAAAGATTTACAGCCTCAGAAACCATGTGCAGGGTAGCTATGAGTTGGAATTGACTCCACGGCACACAACAACAACAACAATTCGTGAATACTGCTATAAAGCTATGATTTTTACCTAATTAAGCAATCAGCCACATTTCTACATCTTAATCAGAAGTTTGTAGTGAAAGTTTTACCAAATACTTGTGGGCATAGCAAACTTCTGACCTATGAGACAAGAAAATTCATTTAATAAGAATGCTTTATTATTAGTGACCTCATAAAACTCCAGAAGATTGACTTTTTTTCTCTCTCTAAATACCAGGATCACATGGTCATAAGTCATATCCCAGCTACATGTGGCTGAAGGCCTTAAAAGCAATCTTGTAACTTTTTCTAATCTACAATAGTATGCATACCCCAATCCTGGCCTTCTCCCACTTCTGTAGTCCTGCCTATGACAAGGATTAATTGATCTTCTGCCAATCCTACCTTTGTGAATGAACATTCTTTGTTTTCTAAGTTCTGGAGTCCTGTGTGGCGCTGTAGGCTAAACACTGAGCTGCCAACCACAGTGTCAGCGGTTCAAACCCACCAACCATTCCTCAGAACCCCTATACAGGGTTGTTAAGTGTTAGAACTGACTCCAAGACATTTAACAACAACGTCTTGCAATGCATCTATTTAAATATCCATTATTGAACTTTATTTGAAACTGATCATTTAATTTGTTCTTCCACACACCAATTATTTACTGGGGTCCTTGAGTGGCACACATGGTGAATATTCTTGGCTGCTAACCCGAAGTTTGGAGATGCAAGTATACCTAGACATACCTCAAAAGAAAGGCCTGGTGATTTATTTGAAGAAAATTAGCCACTGAAAATTCTATGTAACACAGTTGTTCTCTGGCATGCATGTGGTCGCTGTGGGTTAGAACTAATTCTATGGCAAATGGTATTATACACTATTGTTGTTAAGTGCCATTGATTCAGTTTCAACTCACAGTGACTGTATAGGGTTTCCAAGGAGCAATTAGTGGGTTTGAACTGACAGCCTTGTGGTTACCTGCCCAACACCTATCCAACAATGTCACACCACTATTATATACTTTGTTGTTGTTGTTAAGAGCTGCCAAGTCAGTTCTGACTCATAGAGACCCTCATAGTGTTTCTGAGGAGTGGCAGGTGAGTTTGAACCACCGACCTTTAAGTTCAAACTGACCTTGGGCCCCATCACATTAACCTATAGCACCACACCAGTAGTAGGCCCAGAAAATGAACTAGTGGAAAAACAGACAAAAATGAATGCCTTCATATAATGTATTGTTGTTGTTGTTGTGAAGTGCCATCAAGTTGGTTCCCACCCATAGTGACCCTGTATAGGGTTTCTGAGGAGCAGCTGGTGAGCTTGAACCACCAACCTTGCAGTTCAAAAGGCTTTGCAATCTGGTGCATTAATGCACAGCGCCTCACCAGGATACCATATAGTGTATTAGAAAAGTAAATAATCCATATAAGTCAGTAAATAATATATTATGTTAGACTACATGAAGTATTTAGGTGAAAAATAAAAGAGAAAAGGTAGGTAGAAAGTCTGGCAGATGGAGATGGGGGTAGGGTTCATTTTAGACAGTGATCCATGGAAAGTTTCACTGAAAAAGTAACATCTATGAAAAGAACTAAAGGAAATAAGATTAATGTCCTTATCTCTGGAGATAACACTTGAAGAATTCACTTTCCTCCTCTTCCTAAAACCTGGGGTTATATAATAAAATTCCTGATGCGCACTTAAGTATTTCCTCAAAGATTTTGATAAGTTTTTTTAAATTTTATTTTATCTTCTATGTGTCTCCTCATTTGTGAAACAGATATGAAGGTAGTGTTCACCTTGTTGCAGTCACTGTGAAGATCCAATGAGATCTAGCACGTAGACTAGGAGAGTGTCTGACGCGTACTTCACATGATGTGTTCTGCCGCACGTTTCTGGGCTTGCAAATTAGTTCCGAGAGACTTGATACATCAGGAATTCTTGTCAACATACCATGGGACCTTTTGTTGCTGAAGACATCACTTACCTAGTACCTCACCTTTTCACCAAGTTAGAGCAATCAAGTGCTAATAAAGTTCCCAAATTCATACACCTCTGCGTTACTTCTTTTTCCACTTCCAACATTTTATTCGCTCAATAATAGACTTGCCTAGATAAAAGACTGTCATGTGGTGAAAGCTACATGATTTACTAATTTGCCATCAGAAGTATGTAAAGTTGTAAAGGTCAAACATACTCTTTTTTAAATAGTGTCATATGGAGTGGAGTGAGGGTTTAATATGACATAGTATCACTAACCAATGTGTGCTTTTGAGATCAATTTTTGTTTGTAATCATTCATAATGAATTTTTCATAGATATCAATGATTTCTTAATAATGTATAATGAACACTAGTAAAAATCCAATCATTGGTATTATTTATAGTAAGTTGAAACTAAACCTCTCAATACCATCTCAATTATATCAGCAACTACGTTTTGTTCTGTACAACAGGGAAGCCATGTGTATCATAGTGAGATGCTTACTGCTGCATTGTGCCATTTCACAGGAGAAACTGATATTAGCAGCAGTGTTTCTGAGGAGTGGGCTGGTGCAAGCACAGTGCTAATGAGGACAAGAGGGTGATTCTGATTCCTGACCAGGCCCTGTGAGCCTCACTGAGGGAAACAGTCCTGCAAACACAAAAGCCCCATTATTTCCAGCAGTCATTTCACACACAAAAGAGTCCTTTTTCATAGAGAATACAAAATTTAAAAACATGGGCAGCTCTTGCTAAGCTGCCATCATTTTTGGGGTAAGGGGCTGAGCTCTAGAAAGGGCATGGTCTGCTGATCCACAGGGCCAATAACCTCTGCACAGATACTTCTTTGAATATCTATGTGGGTTGGTGTTGTTGTTAAGTGCCGTTGAGTCCGTTTGGACACATAGTGACCATAGCTAGGTTTCTGAAGAGCGGCTGGTGGGCTAGAACTACCGACCTTTTGGCTCAAACTGTCCTTGTGGTCTAGTACATCATCTTGTAGCACCACACCAGGACTCCGTCTATGTGGATCTAACAGGTGGGAAGCAGATTAGTAACATTTGTTTTAGGACATTTCTAAACAAGAGCAAATAATGCTTGGAGAAAACTCAGTTTACAAATAGAGTGTGATTCATTAGAACAAGGAAAGGGATACTATTTCTAAATTTGTATTGAAAGAAATAGAATCAGGATGCTTCTTAGAAGCCAGGATGGCAAGATTTTGTCTCACACAGTTTGGAAAAGTTATCAGGAGGGACCAGTCCTGGAAGAGAACATCATGCTTAGTAAAGTAGAGGGATAACCATAAAATGAGGAAGCCTTCAATGAGATGGATTGACACAGTAGCTGGAACAATGCGCTCAAATATAGCAATTATTGTGAGGATGGCACGGGACCTTCTGTGGTACTTGGGGTCAGAATGAATAGGAATCAACTTGGTGGTACTTGGGGTCAGAATGAATAGGAATCAACTTGGTGGCACCTAACAATATGAAAGATAAGAAATAACCTGCCTAGCAAGAAATGCATGAGTGTGAGCTTCCATCTTTTTTTTTTTTTTTTTTTTTAATATAAATGCACTCTTTTAGGATGCCAATCTAATGTTGTCCTTTTTAAACAAGGAACCCTATTTTTCATCAACATGATTTAAATGGTTTTATTTTATCCAATTCTGAATATTTCAATTAAAAAACAAAAGTACAGTGTGACTTTATAAGCTTACTTAAGCTTTCAGACTGCAACAATAATCAGCATGAGGAAAGATGAGCTGCTCAGAAGGATCTAGAAAAATCTTGACTTCTGCAACTGAGATTCAGACAGTAGCACCAGTAATTCCAGCTTTCCTTTAGGTGGGAGGCACTCTAGAAAGAAGATTGCCATAACCAAAGAACGGACTATTTATAGTTGGAACAAAAAATACTTGAGATATCACCATTTCTTTTGAGATGTAGAAGAACCCCAACCAAATCTGTTGGCCTCAAGTTGATTCCCACTAATAGTGACTCTATAGGACAGAGTAGAACTGCGCCATGGAGCTTCCAAGGTAGCATTACATCAACAGGTATCTGCCAGAAATACAAGCTGGCTTCAGAAGAGGATGTGGAATGAAGGTTATAACAGCCGATGTCAGGTGACTGAGAGCACAGAATGCCAGGGAGATGTTACCCGTGTTTCAGTGACTACATTAAGGAATTCAACACTGTGGATCATAGCAAATTATGAATAATGCTGCAAGGAATGGGAATTCCAGAACTTAATTGTGCTCTTGTAGATCTAGTACATAGAGGCAGTTGTTTCAATAGAACAAGTGGATAGCAGGTGGATTAAAGTCAGGAAAGGTATGCATCAGGCTTGTGTCTTTTCACCATACTTATTTAATCTGTACACTAAGCAAATAACCCCAGAAACTAGGCTATATGAAGACGAACACGGCATCAGGATTGGAGGAAAAGTCATAAACAACCAGCGAGATTTAGATGGTACAACTTCATCTACTGAAAGCCAATAGGACTTGAAGCATGTACTGATGAAAATCAGACTACAGCCTTCAGTGTAGACAATGCTTCAATATAAAGAAAATGAAAATACTTATAACAGGATATCATGCTAAAGGGAAAAAAAAGATTCAGGTTGTCAAGGATTTTATTTTACTTGGATCCACAATCAACATCCATAAAAGTAGCAGTCAAGAAATTAAACTGTGTATTGCATTGAACAAATCTGCTTTAAAAGACCTCTTTGAATGTGAAAAAGCAAAGATGTCACTTTGAAAACTAAGGTCCTCCAGATCCATCCCATGTTATTTCCAATACCATGGTATTTGTATATGTCTCATTTGCATACAAAAGCTGGACATTGAATAACGTTGTTGTTGTTGGGTGCCATCGAGTTGGTACCAAGTCATAGTGACTTTATGCACAGCAGAATGAAACACTGCCCGATCCTGGGCCAACCTCATTACTGTTGCCACGCTTGAGTCCATCGATACTGCCACTTGGCCAATCCATCTTGATGGGGGTCTTCCTCTTTTTCTCTGACCCTCCACCTTACCAAACATGACTGGTCCTTCTCCAGTGACTGGTCTCTCCTGACAATATGTCTGAGGTATGAGAGACAAAGTTTGGCCATCTTAGCCTCCAAGGAGCACTCTGGCTGCACTTCTTCCAAAATGAATCTATTGGTTTTTGGCAGCCCATGGTACTTTCAATATTCTCCTCCAACACCATAACTCAAAACTCCAACACCATAACATAGACTGAAGAAAAACTGATGGTTTTGAAGTATGGGGCTGTCAAAGAATACTAAACATATCATGAACTGAAAAGAACAAACAAATCTATCCTGGAAGAAGTACATTCAGAAGCAAGTGTGATAAGACTTTGTCTCATGTACTTCGGACAGGTTATCAGGAGAACCCGTTCCTGGAGAAGGACATTCTGATTGATAAAGTGGAGGGTCAACAAAAAAGTGGAAGACTCTCAATGAAAAGGATTAACGGATACTGCAACAATGGGCTCGAGCACAGGAGCCATTGTGAGAACGGTGCAGGGTCAGGAAGTGTTTCTTTCTGCTGAAAACAGAGTCATATGAGTCAAACTGACTTGACAGCACCTATCAACAGTCATAATCAATGTCTGAAATAATCAGAGTTTGATGGAGGATATTTGTGCATGGGTAGCCACAGGGAGGAAGCAGGGCAACTGTTGTTGCATGGAGGGGATTGCAATCATTGAGATGAAACCAAGTGTATGAATTTTTTAAGACAAAACTGATGATCTTGTCCATAAGCCTTCACTGAGTTCACAATAAAAAAAAAGAAAAGCAAAAAAAGTCAATATTCAAGTAAAATGTCACACTGCAGTTACACTGAAATCGAAACTCAAAATGCAGATAGCATCATATCGTGTGGCAAACAATGGTTGCAGTGTGCTGTGCCAAGCTGCTCAGAATAAGAATATTTTGTAAATTTGTACATCTGATTAATCTGTCAATGCAGGATAAAAAACACACATGAGAGTACACTTGTATATATGAACAGTACAAATTTTATCCCTCACTAGCACACTTAATGAAAAGTTGAAGTCATATTTGCAAGTCATTGTTATAGGTGCAAGAGTACTTGTTGAATGCATCAAGTTGCTATAAACTCTTTGCCAATCTAAAATTCCTCTTCTTTCCCCAAAAGAAGGGCAGATTCTGTCTTTACTGTGCTCTGATGTTGAACCATTTCAATTATGTTAACAGGAAGCATATATTAGCAGTAAATATTGCATGCAAGTATTTTTGTGTAATGAATACGACCAAGCATCCCTTTTGTCTCTCCCAAGAACTTTGTGGTTTTGTCAAAGATTCTAGATTAGGTAGCTAAAGTCTGGATAGAACATCTTGAAAAGTCAGTATGGGATTGGTTTGGTCAACTTCTTCCTCCATAAAAAGAACCAATTTTTCAAAACTAACTTAACTCAGAATATGGCATACAGTATTTCTCCAGATGGACTTTCCTACCATCCCGTCTCTCCACTAAGGTGTTCTACCACCACTTGAATAGCAGTAAAGCCACAGGGTGTATTTACTTTATCATGAAAAATCGTGCAGCTGAAGAAATTGGAAACTAAGTAAAGATATGGGGACTTATCTGACTCAATAATTTTACAATCTTTTAGATGAGGTCTTGAAAATACCTTCTAATCATAATCTGATAACAACAACTACACACACATATGTATATCTACCAATTATGGCTACAACTTTCTGACATACTTATCTCTTTCTGTTACAGACAGAGAGCTCAGTGACACTCCTGCTGTCTGTGTAAGCAGCCACAGTCTCTCCTTGCACCCCAACATCTTCTCTCTCAGCTTGTGCTCCCAGACTTTTTATATGGCTGGAAAGCTAACAGCTTCCACTACAAATTCATGTTCTTTTAGCTATGCTTACTTACCCTTCATTGTTTGTGGTTAGTTCCTTTATTCTATCTTAGTTGAGTCCCTGCCTTGATAACGCTGTTGGGTAAGCATTGGATGGTTAACTGAGAGGTCAGCAGTTCAAAACCACCAGCCCTTCTTTGGGAGACAGATGAGACTGTCTGTTCTTCTAAAGATTTACAGCCTCTGAAACTCTGTCATTATGAGTCAGAACTGACTTGATGCCAGTGAATTTGGTGTTTTTCATGCAAAATCACAAAGCCCTTGGAGAGCAGTCTTCTGCATTTAATCTGAAGTTTAGCTTCAGCTCTTCAGTGAGCATCTCACTGTAACGAGCACTGTTGATTGTTGCACCTGTTTCCTAACAGTGTTCCAATACTAGCCCCTGAAATCCTAGAAAACTGTAAGCATCAATTTTCTAGCTGATGCTTAACTTTAAAACTTTTTCTTGGTTGGAGATTGAGGATGTTTCCATCCCATACTCTGCCATTTACTTTAAGCTAATAGTGATTAATCCATGCCTCATCACCAGCACTGATTTTTTTTTTTTAAGTTTTTATTCATACTATTGTATATCATTTCATTGCCATGAGCACTGATTTTTTTAAAGAAATTTTTGCCTTCCTTTGATTTGATAATCCAAATTTTGTTTTCAGATGTCCAAATGCTTCTGTTTAAGCTCATCCGTGAGTTGGTTCAGTACCCACCTCACAGAAACTTTTTTGAAACCCAAGTCTGTCATGGATTATTTCATAGGCAGAGCCATGGCTGGTTTATAAATGATTTGCCACATAATCTACTGTCACTCATCTATTTGACAGATCCATTTCAGATGCATGCTCAATGTTGCCATCAGCCGTGGACGTGGACAGGCATTTTAACATAACCAGAGTGTGAGTAATTTTTGACTCACATGACAAAAAAACAAAAAAAGCAACATTAATCACGAAACAAACATAATTATTTGTATTGCTTCACAGAACATGTCCTTTTTGAGAGTTTCATTGGGAAAGCAAACAAACTAGTCAATGGATCAGAAACTCTTAGTCTACCACTGAACAAGGAGACAAGGGATTTGACAACTCAGCAAGAAGTTGAACTCATTCAGAGTTTTGGCAAGAGCATCCTGTGAACACAGTATCATCCCTCTGTTTTTCATCATGGTCTTCTTACAAACCTTGACATAGTTTGTAATGTCTCTAAAAAATTAATTCCTTATGATTTAATGTCTTAGGCCTTTGTTGTTAATTACCAAAAACTGTGTGCTTAAAAAAACTAGAGAAAGGTATTCTCTTGGCTTTAGCGACCCCAAGTCTAAAATTAAGAGGTTGACAAGGTTGGTTCCTTCTGAAGGATGTAAGGGAAAAGCCATTCTACACCATTTCCCCAATTCCTGGTGACTGTTAGCAAACTTGACAATTTACTGGCTAGTGGTTGTATCACTCAAATCTCTACCTTCCTCTTACATTGTCTTTTCCCCTGCATGGCTCTCCTGTGTTATTTTGACTTGTCAATGGATTTAGGGCCCACACAAATCCAGAGTCCACCTTAACCCACCCAATCTCATCTCAATATCCTTAATTTAATTATATCTGCAGAAACCAATTTTTCAATATTAGGTCATATTTAGTCTAGGTATCTGTTAGTTATCATATTGTGGTGGTTTGTGGACTACTGTATGCTGGTATTTAAATATCAGCAAGACCACCTGTGCTGGGCACTTTTCAGTGAGCTTTCAGACTAAGTCAGACTAGGAAGAAGGAGAGGTAGACCACTTCTGAATGATTAGTCACTGAAAGCATAATGGATAGCAACAGAACAGTGTCAAATGTAATGTTGGAAGATGAGTGCCTCAGGTTCGAAGGTACTCAAAATACAACTGGGGAAGAGCTGCCTCCGTAAAGTACAGTTGACCTTAATGATATGAGTGAAGAAAAACTTTTGGGACCTTCATTTGCTGATGGGGCATAACTCAAAATGATAATAAATAGTTGTACATATACATTAATAATCAGAAAATAGAATATACAAAGTATGAATCTTTGAAAATTGCAAGTTATCAAAAATGGAATGGAACACATAAAGATAAATATCCTAGGTGTTAGTGAACTGAAATGGACTGATATTGACCATTTTGAATCAGACAATTGTATGATTTCCTATGCCAGGGACTACAAATTGAAGAGGAATGGTGTTGCATCCATCAGCAAAAAGAACATTTCAAGGAATCAATTATTTTAATGGCTAATGGAACATGGGAACACCAGTCTCCATGACGCTGGGACCAGAAGAACTAAATAATGCCCACCTATCAATACCAACTTCTCTGTAAGGAACCACACTAGACAGTCCCAGATAGAGTGGGAGAAAATGTGGAACAAATCTCAAAATTATATAACAAAGTCTGGACTTATTGGTCTAAAAGAGATTGGAGGAACCTATGACTATGACTCACCAGCCACCCTTCAGGTCTGGAATGGAACTTACTCTCATGGCCCAATTTTCAGCCAAGCAGTAGACAGGAATAGAGGGGAAGCCAAAAACACTTGTAAGGTATCTTCACTGTGGAATGGTTAATTATTCAAACCCAAAGGCAATATTTACCTAAGGACAAAGTTGAGAACAGACAGGAAGAGGGGCGGAATGGAACTAGGAACCACAGGGAGGAAGTGGGATAACTTGTTGCATGGAGGGATTGCAGTCTTTGAGATGAAACAAACTGCATGATTTGTTGAATGCAAAACTGATGATCTAGTCTTTACTCAATTCACAACAGAAAATTAAAAAGAAAAAATAAAGCAATTCAACATCCATCTTGAAGTACAATGCTGTCTGTGATAAACTAATATCCATATGCCTAGGGAGTCCTGGTGTTGCGCTGTGGGCTAATGCGCTGTACTGCAAAAAGTCATTTGAACCACAAAGTTGGTGGTTCAAGCTCACTAGCCGCTCCTTGGAAACCCTATACAGTGTCGCTATGCATTGGAAATGACTCAACAGCACTTAACAACAACAATAAGGAATACCAGTTGCTACCACTATTATTGAAATTAATACACCAACCATTAAAGCAAGTAATGATGAAATTGAAGAATTGTACTAACTTCTTAAGTGAGAAATTGACCAAACATGCAATCAAGATGCATTGATAATTACTGGTGATTGGAATGTGAAAGTTGAAAACAAAGAAGAAGGATCACTTTTTAGAACATATTGACATGGTGATAGAAATGATGCTAAAGATTTTCATGATGGAATTTAGCAAGACCAATGACTTATTCATCATAAATACCATTTTATTCATCATAAATACCATTTAAAGGTAGACCTCACCAGATAGAATACAGAGGAATCAAATTGACTTATCTATGGGAAGAGATGATAGAGATGCTCAATATAACCAGTCAAAATAGTATCATCAGAAAAACTGTGAAACAGATCATCAATTGCTTATTTGCAAGTTTGGGATGAAGCTAAAGAAAATTAAAATATGACATTGAATATAACTTGCCTAAATTTAGAGACAACTCAAGAACAGATTTGATGCAATACACACCAGTGACCAAAGACCACGAGATTTGAGGGATGACAGAAAAAAAAAAAAAAAAGGACATGAAGAAGCTAAAAGAATATTAAAAAGAAAAGACCAAAATGGAAGTCAAAAGACACTCTGCGACTTGTACTTGAACATAAAGAAGCTAGAGCAACTGGAAGAAATGAGTCAGTAAAAGAGCCAAACAGAAAATTTCAAAGGACACTTCTCGAAGGCAAAGTAAAGTATTGTAATGAAATGTGCAAAGTAACTGGAGTTAGAAAAACAAAAAGGAAGACCACTGTTAGCATTTCTCAAGCTAAAAGAACTGAAGGAAAAAAATGGAAGCCTTGACTTGCAACATATAAGGAATCCATGGCAAAATATTAAATGATACATAAAGCTTCAAAAGAAGATGGAAGGGATGCAGTCACTGAAGTAAAAAGAATTGGCCAATGATCAACCATTTCAAAAGGCAGCATATGATCAAGAACCAATGATATTGAAAGAAGACGTCCAAGCAGCACTGATGGCATTGGCGAAAAACAAGACTTTAGAAATTAACAGAATACAAATAAATGAAAATGTTTCAACAATAGCATGAACACTAGAAGCACTCAGTTGTCTATGCCAACAAATTTGGCACAGTTACCTGGCCAACTAATTTTGGAAGAAATCCATGTACATGCTCATTCAAAAGAAAACTGATCTAATGGAATTCAGAAATTATTGAATAATATCATTAATATCAAACAAAAGTAAAATTTGGCTGAAGATAATTTTTTAAATGACTGCAGCAATACATAGACAGGGAGCTTCTAGAAATTCAAGCCCCATTCAGAAGCAGGCATGGAACAAGTGGCAGCGCTGCTGACATCAAATGGATCTTGGGTGAAAGTGGAGAATACCAGAATACCAGGTGTTTACTTGTGCTTTAATGACTATGCAAAGGCATTCAACCGTGTGGACCATAACAAATTATGTAAAGTATGGAAATTCTAGAACACTTCACTGTGCTCATGTGGAGGCTGCCTGTACAAAGACCAGGAGGTAGTTGTTCTAACAGAACAAGAAGATAGTTGTTGTTGTTAAGTGCCATTGAGTCGGCTCCAGCTCATAGCAAACCTATCTAGGGTTTCCAGAGAGCTGCTGGTGAGTTTGAACAGCCTACTTTGTGGTTCAAACTGACCTTGATTTCGAGTGCTTATCCTATGGTGCCACACAAGTAGGTGGTTTAAAATCAGGTAAGGTTAGCATCAGGATTTTTTTTTTTTTTTTTTCAAATCTGTATGCTGAGCAAATAATTCCAGAAGCTAGACTGTTGAAGAAGAATGTGGCATCAAGATTGGAGGAAGAGTCATTAGCAATCTGCAGTAGCAACATACAAATGACACCACTTTATTTGCTGAAAGTTAAGTGGATTTGAAGCACTCACTGATGAAGAATAAAGACTACAGCCTTCAACATGGATTATACCTATACATTGCTGTTGTTAACTGCGGTTCCAACTCATAGCTACCCTGTATAGGATTTCCAAGGAGCAAGTGGTGGGTTTGAACTGCTGATTTGTAGTTTGAAGTCTGGTACTGATCCTACAGCACCATACCAGGAATTGATTCTCTCTACATAAAGAAAACAAAATCCTCACAACAGGACCATGATAAACAAATATACCATTGAAGTTGTCAAGGACTTCATTTGACTTGAATCCACAGTCAAGATTTTAACTGGTAACAGCAATCAAGAAATCAAATGATATGTTGCATCAGGTAAATGTGCTGCATAGTACCTCTTTAAAGTGTTCAAAAAGCAAAGCTATCACTGGAATACAGCTTATCCCAGCCATGTTTTCAATTACTACATATGTATACAAATGCTAGATAACAAAAAAGGTAGCCTGAAGAAATGATATATTTGAATTATGATGTTAGTGAAAAACATTGTATATACCATAGACTGCCAAAAGACCAAACAAACATTTCTTGGAAGAAGAACAACAATGTTTCTTACCAGTGAGGATAGTGAGATTTCATCTCAGACACTTTGGAAAAGAGCATCTTGCATAGATCAGTAAAAAGGGGAAGATCCTTAACAAGATGGACTGACACCGTGTCTGGCTGCAATGATGGATTCAAACATTATAATGATTGTGAGGTTGGTTCAGGACTGGGCAGTGTTTTGTTCTGTTGTACATAGGGTTGGAACTGACTAAATGACACCTAATAACACCAAAACTCTCTTGAGATCAAGCTAATAATAACTCGTTCATGCAACCTTCCCCAGTTTCTCCAGTCAGACTCTCTCTCCTTCCTCTAAGCACTTAATATAGTCTATTTCAGTATACTGATTACACTTTGCTTTCTTTGTAAGTGAGTGCATACATGTCTGTTCTCCTCAATCGAAAGTTTCTTTGTGGCTAGGATTGATGTTCATTCATTAACAATTCTCCTTTAGCACCTACTGAAAGTGAATGTGACACCTAGGATGAGTGTAGTTTTTGTGAATGGTGATTGTGTGGTAGGAGACATGGGTGTGTGTGATAGCAGTTATATGGACATTTCAGAAGCATCCCAGTGATGGCAAAAGTTCTTACACTGTGAATTATAGTTTGCATTTTTTTGTGTGTATTTTAACTTCCCATCAATCCAAATGTATTACCAAGTTGTTCTTGTTGTTGTTGTTAAGTGCTGTTGAGTCAGATCCTACTTATAGCTATCCTGTATAGGCTTTCCAAGGAGAAGTGGTGAATTTGAACCATCAACCTTGTGGTTCAAAATGGCCTTGCGTTCCACTGTTTTATCCCACAGTGCCACACCAGGACTCTATGTGGCTCTTAGACCACGTATTATTGATATTAGGTGCTGACAAGTTGATTCCAACTCATAATGACCCTAGACAGAACAAAAAACACTACTTAGTCCTATGCCATCCTCACAAGCATTGTTATGACTGGATCCATTGTGGCAGCAACTGTGTCAGTCCATCTCATCGAGGGTCTTCCTCTTTTTAAACAACCCTATCCTTCATCAGAAGTCCTGGTGTGGTGCTGTGGGTTAATGCACCAGATTGCAAAGCCATTTGAACAGCAGGGTCGGTGGTTCAAGCTCACCAGCCACTCCTTGGATACCCTATGCAGGGTGGCTATGGGTTGGAACCAACTCGATGGCACTTAACAACAACAATACTTCACCAGGAAGGAGCTCTAGTAGTGCAGTAGTTGTGAGTCAGGCTGCTAACCCCAAGGTCAGTAGTTCGAAACCAACAGTAGTTCCACAGAAGAAAGATGAGACTTTCTGCTCTTGCAAAGATTTACACACGTAGCAGCCCTATACAGGGTCGCTATGAGTCACAACTGACTCCAAGGAACATCACCACTACCGTCAACCACCATAGTTTACCAGGAGTCCTGGTGTGACACTGTGGGTTAATGCACTAGAATGCAGAGTCATTTGAACCACAAGGTCAGTGATCCAAGTTCACCAGTTGCTCCTCAAAAACCCTATACAGCATCGGCTCAATAGCACTTAACAACAACAACATACTTCACCAAGTATGAGGTCCTTTTCCAGAGATTCAGATTTCCTGATACTATGTCCAAAGTGTGTGAGATAAAGTTTTGTATCCTCACTACAAAGGAGCATTCTGGCTGTAATTCTTGGCCATAAGCGTAGGTTATTTACCCATGCAGATCACTACTCATTCGTGCCAAAGTGCTTTGTTTAGGCATTGGGTAGAAGTCAAGAACCATTGATATAATGAATCCCTGTGTCTTAGATGCCATTTGTACAGACTTTTTCTATAACCATGACCCAAACCCTGTGGAAAGGATTGGTTAGTATCCAGGGTCAGTAGAGCTGAAAACAGGAAATCAAATACCTCCAGCACAACATGAATTTCTAGAAGTTATTTTCCCAAAGAAAAATAACTAGTTATATTTTGAAGTCAGCCAATATCAAACCATAATCAGCTATATACTTGTAAAGAAATAAATTCCACAATTATATTTATCCTAGATAATATAGCATCTTAAAATGGAAAGTTTCTGAAAATGGGTACAGAACAATATAGAATTAAAAAATATAATGGATGCTTTCTCAGGAGACATCAAGGCAAGTTGTCGGGTCCCCTCAGGGTAAATGCCCTTCCAAGACTAAGACTCAATGGGAATACATGAGCAGACACATGCTCTGACTGGTGACCATGTTGGTCACCGGTAAGAGGAAGTGAGGGAAAAACAGCAATGAAGCTGCAAGCTAAGTCCAACCATGTTCAGTAGACTCCTGGGAACCTGGGTGGAGACCT
>NW_006408878.1:1560288-1561303 GCF_000296735.1 Chrysochloris asiatica
GCAATGTAACAATATACAATAGGATGAATGTAAAGCTAATGTTCTTCCATGTAAACTACCACATAATTCGCAATAAAACAGTTTTTAAAAAGAGTGGAAAGCTCAGAATCTTTTATATTTTATTTTGAAATGACATTTCCTTTATTTCAGACATGTGTGTATTCCTTGATATCTTAAGCATCTCCTGAAATTTATCTGGGGACAAGGGTAGGGGGAATTACAACCCATGAATAAAGAATTTAAATTAGATTAAAAATTAAAATCTGCTTTACTCTGTAGATACCAGAAAACAACTTTTGATTTAACAAATATTAATTATTCAGAAAATTGTAAAAAATAAGGGCTTTCGTAAGGCAAACAGATTTTAAAGGAAATTTAACATTCCAGAGGCAATTTGTTTCCTTTATTGGACTACTACGTCAATTCCCAGCACATCCTGCCATTGTAGAGTAAATCAAAACAAAAGCCAGGAAAACGCAGGAGCCAAAAATGTGGCTGTATCCTAAGTGCAAGCCTGCAGGCTGCTGTGCAAATCCAGAGCAAAGGTGGCAAGAAGCCCACAGGTAATTCACCTGTACTTCCTCCCTCCACATCTGTGTGTAAATAAGAACTGAATTAGCATTCAGGAGCCTAGCTCTGCCACATGAAAATTAAATCTATCTTGCTAGTTTCTGCTTAAACACCAAACTTTTTATGACAATTGTACATTAAATATTGCAAGCAATGTGTGGTGAGTACATTCAACTATTAAAATCAAATTTTACCAAAGATGCATCTACAATGTGGCTAGATAAAAGGAAATAGGACATCTTATAGTAACAGTATTTGTGCCCATTCCAAAGAGAGGTGATCCAACGGAGTGCGGAAATCATTACACAATATCATCGATATCCCATGTGAGAAAAGTTTTACTAAAGGTAATAAAGAAATGGCTGCAAGCATTCATTGACAGAGAACTTCCAGAGGTTCAAGCCAGATTCAGAAGAGGACGTGGAATGAGGGATATCATTGCTGA
>NW_006408878.1:1562243-1564197 GCF_000296735.1 Chrysochloris asiatica
ATATTGTCAGGAGGGACCAGTCACTAGATAAGGATGTCATGTTTGGTAAGGTGGAGTGTCAGAGAAAAAGAGGAAGACCCTCAATGAGATGGATTGGCAAAGTGGCAGCATCAATGGGCTCAAGCATGGCAACATTTGTGAGGTTGGCTCAGGACCCGGCTGTGTTTTGTTCTGTTGAGCATAGGGTCACTATGATTCGGTATCGACTCAATGGCACCTAACAACAACAACATCATAATAACAGTGACAGAATGGAGGAATGAGACAGGAATATAGAGAGAGATGAGGGTATAGAAAAAAGAAATGATCATTTGCTAAAAGTTAAAACATTTTAAACGATTAACTCATAGAGAAAATGGTAAAACCTGACGCAATTACCTATGTAGGAAATAACATACAATAGACTATCAGTGAAGTTGAAACAAATTATAAAAATAATAAAAATTAATTTTTCTAGCTATTATCTTGAGGTGGTAAAAGGACTTCTTTTAATATTATTTGGTTAGTGAGACACATTGTAAATGATAATTTTAATTAGACCTTTGGAAATAGAAAAATCTATCAATTCAGAAAAATACAGTAGAATCTTGCTATACATTAGTCTATGTTTAAGAACAATGATGACTCTGACACAAAGAGTTAGATAGAGCGTTAATGCCTTATCAGGAAGGAGAGAAATCTATTCCTTTGCATACTGTTGACACTTATCCATTTAATGAGATCAGTACACACAGTCAGTCACACTGAATAATCCAGGCTTTTTCCCTAGGTAAAATTAAACACATAATTTCTATTGCTCAATTGTGTTCTTCTCTGTAAAATTATAATGTTTACTTTAAATTTATCTATACAATGGCCTCACAAGACTGCTTTATGGGCCATTTCCTCACAACAGAGTAAAAGGCATTTGTTTTAACAGGGAGGAATGCTTATTCCTGTGATGTGCTATTTTTACTTTTATGTAAAGTGCCTTGTGTCTTTGGAATAGTACTGATCTGTGTTCAAATTATAAGTCTATCTTGACAAGTTATTAAATTACTCTGAGATGGGACTATACAATTGAGACAATATTTGACCAGAGAAGGCCATTGTGAGAACTGGACAGCAGAATATATTTGAAGCATCCAGCATAGAGCTTCTGTATGTAAATAGTTGAAAAAATATTATTTCTTTCCCTTTGTTCATTGTCAATATGACTTTTTAGGTGAGAATGTGAAGCAAACGCCATTGTGTGAGTTTGTGAAACTTTGTCACTATGCTGTTCAGAAATCCTCAGAAAAGGCAACTATATCCATCTTTGGAATCCCTATCACATGTTTTGAACTAAATCCTACAGTTTGTTTTGTTTTTCATGTCTTGGTAGGTAATTCATGAGAGGATGCAATATGATATTACACTATAGACAAGCCATGGCTATCAAGTATTCTGGGTCTCCTGAAAGTGCCATTTCACCGACATCATTGTTGGACTAAGCAGAACAAATGGCTGTATCCAGGTCTGCTCATCGCATGTTTATTGCCAAAATATGAACTTGAACTGGATTTTTACCCCATGGCATCCTGTTCAGGAAAGTACTAACTTTCCTTGATAGAGTGGTGCATTTCATTTCTCTATTGAAATTCCACTGTGAACCAGAATACAAGCTCCCCAGCAATTCTCTCCTGTGTCTGATAACCACCCCAGAAAAGATCATGTCAGGTTTTTAAAAAATTTGCATTCAGAACTGCAAAGAAAAGAGAATTCAAACTTCTCTTTAAAAGCCAATGCTGACAAAGGCAAGAAGTGACTGGCTTACAAGCTTTCAAGAGGGAACCTAGAGCTAGGGGGCATGGAGGTAGGCAGAATCTCCAGTGAGTACTATCCAATCTGTCTAGGCGGAGCTGATGAAAAGAAATACAGATGGGTAACTCCCGATACTGTAGTGAATAATGGTTATCAGGACTTATTATGAGGG
>NW_006408878.1:1564988-1566357 GCF_000296735.1 Chrysochloris asiatica
AACATCAGTTTTACACACATCATTTCATAGCAATGATTACAGTCTCCTCCGTGCACCATCATTTAATAGCATTTGCTTCTATTCTTTCTGTTTACTTTTTTTTTTTTCAGGGGGTGTACACAAAAATACTCATGAATATATAATCATTTAAACAACCAAAAGTGTGTCCACCATTATTGATGATACCCTAACGGCTTAGATATTTTTTCCATCATCATGTTGGAAAATGGACAGGGCTTTTTGTTGCCATTGTTAAATACCATCAAGTCAGTTTTGACTCATAGCAATCCTGTAAAGGGTTTCTGAGGAGGTGCTAGTGGGTTTGAACCACCGACTTTGAGGTTAGCAGCCCAGTGTTTATACTACAGTGCCACACCAGAAGGGTAGCATTTTGCTTGCCATCTGGATGAAGCAAAAGGGTCATCTCAGACTACAGATGTCAATATTTTTTCTACTATCAGCATGCTAGAAGTAAAGCATAAAGAGAAATTTTTAATAGAAGTGTGAGAAAAAGAAATAGACTTCTCCAAGTTTTTCTCCCAATAAAATATTTCTAGGAAGAATTCTTGGATGAAATAAGAATAATATATATTATTAGTTCGGAGTTCTTTTCTTGAATTATGTATAAAGGGTAAGTTTTCAAACGAGTCTTCGGACTTTTTTCTCCATTTGTTGTTTGCTGTTGTTAATGCCATCAAGTTGTTTCCAACTCATAGCGACCCTGCATAGGGTTTCTGAAGAGGAGCTGGTGAGCTTGAACTACCTTGTGGCTCAAACCAACCTTACAGCCAAGCGTATTAACCCACAGCACCACACCAGGACACCAATAGCAGACTATATTTTAGAAATTCTGGTTATCTCTAAAAGAATAAGTAGAAAATTTCTGAGTAGAGAGGGTATGAGAAGAAGGATGATATGGAGAACGGAAAGGGGTGGGAAGAAAAACATTTATGCAAAGGCACAAAATCATGCACACCAAAAGTAGTTTGAATGGATGTTAAAGAGTTCAACATAACATAAAATAGCATGCCCTAACTTAGCATTGCATAGCATAACAACATAGGGCTATGGAAGGAAAACGTATTTGCTTCTCATTGCCACTGAAATAAATTACCACAAACTTGATGTTGCTTGTCATTTAGTAAATTCCAACCCATGATTACTCTATGTCTGCAGAGTAGAATTGTTTCATAGACTTGTCCATGCTGTGGAAGCAGATCTTCTGGCCTGTCCTTTCAGGTGCCATCTGTATTATCCAGAGGCCCACCACAAACTCAGTTGTTGTTGTTGTTGTCAGGTGCCATCGAGTCGGAACCGACTCATAGCGACCCCATTGCACAGCAGAACGAAACAATGTCCGATCCTGGGC
>NW_006408878.1:1567752-1569027 GCF_000296735.1 Chrysochloris asiatica
ATCAATTCCTGGTGCCTTGTTCTTTGCCACTTCTTTCAATGCACTTTGGACTTCCTCTCTGAGTATCATTGGCTCTTGTTCATATGGTATCTCTTGAATACTACTAGCATTAAAAAACGCTAATGTATTCTCTTACAATATTGGAGGTCAGGAGTCTAAAACAAGTATTATAGAGCTAAAATCAGCATATAAGCAGGATGGATTCTTTGGGGATGTTGGTGGAAATCAGTTATTTTCTTTTGCTATCTTCAAATGGTTGCCCCACCAGTCATCTGTCAGTTTGTCATGTTGTTCTAGTTGGTATGTTGCTTTGATGTTGGGACCTATGCCACTGCTATTTCACTAGTATTTCAAAGGATTACCCATAATGAACAGATATTAGCAGAGATTCCAGACTAGGAAGAAAGAACAGGCAGGCCAGTTCTAAAAAATTAGCCACTGAAAATGACTAATTAAGAATATGAGGGGAACAGAAGATGAAGCACATAGATTGGAAGTCACTAAAATATGAGTTAGGAAGAGATGAATCTTCAAAGTAGAATCAACCTCAATAATGCAGATGAAGCAAGGCTTTCAGGTCCCTATTGGCTGTTGTTGTTGTTTTTGTTAGGTGTCATCGAGTCAGTACTGACTCCTAGTGACCCTATGAACAACAGAACGAAACACTGCCTGATCCTGGGCCAACCTCACAATTGTTGCCACGCTTGAGACCATTGATGCTGCTACTTTGCCAATGCATCTCACTGGGGGTGTTCCTCTTTTCTCTGACCCTCCACCTTACCAAACATGATATCCTTCTCCAGTGGCTGGTCCCTCCTGACAATCCGAAGTACGAGAGACAAAGTTTGGTCATCCTGGCTGCACGTCTTCCAACACAGATCTGTTTGTTCTTTGGGCAGCTGATGGTACTTTCAATATTCTCCTCCAACACCATAACTCAAATGCATCAATTCTTTTACAGTCTTCCTTATTCACTATACAGCTTTTGCATGCATATGAAGTTATTGAAAATACCATGACTTGGGTCAGGGGCACCTTAGTCCTCAAGCTGACATCTTTGTTCTTCAACACTTTAAAAAGGTCTTGTGTGCAGCAGATTTGCCTAATGCAATATGTCGTTTGATTCCTTGACTGCTGCTTCCATGAGTGTTGATAGTTGATCCAAGAAGAATGAAGTCCTTGACAACTTTAATCTTTTCTCCATTAATCAGAATGTTGTTTATTGGTCCAATGGTGAGGATTTTTGTTTATTTACATTGAGATGCAATCCATACC
>NW_006408878.1:1570097-1580693 GCF_000296735.1 Chrysochloris asiatica
TTGAAGAGGAGTGGCATTAAATTCATCATCAAAAAGAAGATTTCAAAATCAATCTTGAATTAAAATACTGTCTGTGATAGGATAATATCCATATGCCTACAAGGACAACCAGATGATTATTCAAATTTGTGAATAAACCATTAAAGACATAGATGAAGGAATTTCAGAATTCTACTAACTTTTGCAGTGTGAAACTGCAATCATGATGCATTGATAATTTCTGGTGATTGGAATGTAAAATTTGGAAACAAAAAGGAAGGATCAGTAGTTGGAAAATATAACCTTAGTGACAGAAGCAAAGCTGGAGATCTCAAGATAAAATTCAGTAAGACCAAAGCCTAGTCATTGTAAATACCCTGTTTCAATAGCATAAACTATATACATGTTGTTGTTAAGTGATGTTGAGTCAGTTCTGACTCATAGCAACCCTGTATGGCATTTCCAGGAAGTGGTTTAAACCACTCACCTTGAGTGGTTAGCAATCCAGTATTTATCCTGAAGTGCTACATCAAGACTATATACAAAGACCTTGCAATAAACAGGAATCAAATCAAATACGACTGTGGAAAAGATTATGGAGAAGCTCAATATCAGCAGTGAAAACAAGGCCCTGGGCTGATTATAGAACAGGATATCAATTGCTCATATGCAAATTCAGGATGGAGCGTAAGAAAATTAAAACAAATCTATAAAAGCCAAACTAGGACTTGGAGTCTATGCCACCTAAATTTACATTCCATTTCAAAAACATATTTGATGCATTAGACACTAATGACTGAAGCCCACAGGAGTTGTGGTATTACATAAAGATAACACATGAAGAATGCAAAAGGCAATTAGAAAAAAGGAAAGAAGAAAGACCAATATTGATGTCAGAAGAGACTCTGAAACTTGCTCTTGCATACAAAACATCTAAAGTAAATGGGATATGGGTGAGGCGCTAGTGGTAATGTAGACCATCATTGCAGCCTCCAGAAGCTGGCAGAGGGGGACCTGGTCAGCACCCAGAGGCTTGGCAGCCTGGCGGGCCCCTAGGGGGTCCCAGGCCTGTAGCAGAGCCGGTTCAGTGGCACAGGATGTCTGAGTGCATGGGGGCTCAATGGACACTGCAGATGATGAGCTGAACAATACCAGGCCCAGAACACATCTTTGACAGCCGGAGGCTGTTATGATTGAAATCAATGCTGAACTGTGCCAGGGCCAGCGTCACCAGCTTGTAGGTTCGCAGTGGCAGGCCGTGATGCTGCAGTGATGATGCTCCATGTAGAAGACCACAATGAAGAGAACAGTGCAAATGGGAAATGTGCTTGGAGAAATACAACCAGAATGCTCCTTGGAAGCCAGGATGGTGAGACTTTGTATCTTATACTTTGGACATATTGTCAGTAGGGATCAGCCCCTGGAGAATGACAACATTCTTGGTAAAGTGGAAGGTCAGCAAAAAGGAGGAAGACCCCCAACGAGATGGATTGGCACAGTGGAAGCAACAATAGGCTCAAGCTTAACAACAGTTGTGAGGATGGTGCAAGACGGAGTAGTGTTTCGTTCTGCTGTGCATAAGGTCGCTATGAGTTGTCACCTAACAAAACAATAACAACTAACTGCAAGGTTGTAGGTTCGAGTCCACCCAACGGTGTCTCAGAAGAAAGGCTTGATGATCTTTCAAAAAACCGCTATTGAAAGTCCTATGGATCACAGTTCTACTGTGACACAATGGGGTTTCTGTGAATTGGAATCTGGGGCAATTGTTTTTTATTCAAAATGTTTAGATATGACTAAAAGCATGGAGTAGGAGTCAGACAATTCTGGTTGAAATATTGTTACAATTCCTTACTGTATGACCTTGGACAGTGGAGGTACCATAGGTCACTTTGTCCATGTGCAAACTGTGGGTAAAAAAATTTACTTCACTGTGTTGTTTTGATGACTATCTCAGACAATATACACTATGAGGCATGGAGGTGGTGCCATAGGATAAACACTGGACTGCTAATCCCTGGTCAGTGATTCAAACCTTCCAGCCATTCCTCGGGAACCCTATACAGGAACTTAATAACAACAACATACATCATGGACTTAGACAAGAGGTTGGCACCCTCTTAAGCTAATATTTTCAGGTTTGCTATCCATTTAGTCTTTGTTGAAAGGATTCACCTTTGCTGTTGTAATGTGAACACAGCCATGTTGTTGTTGTTAAGTGCCGTCGAGTCTATTCTGACCCATAGTGACCCTGTATAGGGTTTCCGAGGAGCAGCTGGTGAGCTTGAACCACCGACCTTGCCGTTCAAACGGCTTTGCAGTCTGGTGCATTAACCCACAGCTCCACACCAGGAATCCAGAACACGGCCATAGACATGTATATAATTGGGGTGGCTGTGTTCTAATAAAATAAATAAAGTAAATGAAATAAATGATGAAATAAAAGATCTGAACAGAAAATTTTCAGGGGTAACAAGAGCAGAAAAATTAAACTGTTATGATGAAATGTGCAAGAGAAAAGGATTTAGAAAACCAAAAATGAAGAACACACTCACCATTTCTCAAGCAGAAAGAAACGAAAGAAATTAAAAACTTGACTTGCAATATTGAAAGATTCTATGGGCAAATAATCCAAGAAGCTCGATTATATGAAGAAAAGCATGGCATCAGGATTGGAGGAAGACTCATTAACAACATGCCATGTGCAGATGATACAACCTTGCTTGCTGAAAGTGAAGAGGACTTAAAATACTGATAAAGATCAAAGACCACAGCCTTCATCCGTATGGGTCGCACCTCAATGTACAGAAAACAAAACTCCTCACCACTGGACCAATAAACAGCAGTCATATAAATAGAGAATATATTAAGCTGTCAAAGACTTCATTTTGCTCAGATCAACCATCAACACTCATGGAAGCAGCAGTCAAGAAAGCAAATGACATATTGCATAAGGCAAATTGGGTACACAAGACCTCTTTAAGGTGTTGAAGAATAAAGATGTGAGTTTGAGGACTAAGGTTACACCTGATCCAAACCATGGTATTTTCAATAACCTCATATGCATGTGAAAGTTGGACGGTGAATGAGGAAGACAACAGAAAAATTTGAACCATTTCCGTTATGGTGGTGGAAGAAAATATTAAAAGTACCATGGACTGCAAAAAAACAACAACAACAACAAAAAAAAACAATCTGTGTTGGAAAATGTACAGCCAGAATGCTCCTTGGAAGCCAGGATAGCTTGACTTCGTCTATCTTACTTCAGACATATTGTCAAGAGGGATAAGTCCCTGGAGAAAGGTATCATGTTTGGTAAAGTGGAAGGTAGGAGAAAAAGAGAAAGACCCCTCAATGGGAATGACTGGCACACTGGCAACAGCAATGGGCTCGGTCCTAGCAATGAGGGTAAGGTTGGTGCAGTACTGGGCAGTGTTTAGTTCTGTTGTACATACGGTTTCTATGAGTCAATACTGACGCAGTGGAACCTAACAACAACAATGGGCAAAACAAGAGTACTGGTGCGATGTTGCAGAAAAATGTGTTGAAATGCAAGGTCAGTTTGAACCCCAAGGTCAGTGGTTCAAACACACCAGATGCTCCTCGGAAACCCTATATAGGGTGGCTATGAGTCAGAACCAACTCAATAGCACTTAACAACAACATGGGCAAAATACTGAACAGCACAGGAAGCGACCTAAAAAAGATGGAAGTATTACACAGTTATTGTACCTAAAAGAATTGAACAAGGTTCAACCATTTCAAGACGCAGTACATTATCAAGAATGAATGATACCGGAGGAAGAAATCCAACTTGCCCTAAAGGCATTGGTAAAAAAAAAACCCAAAAGTCTAGGAATTAATAGAAATCCAATTAAAATATTTCAGCAAACTGATATAGCACTGAAATACTCTCTAGTCTACGCCAATTTGGAAAATAACTAACTGGTGAAACAACCAGAAGAGATCTACATTTATGCCCATTCCAAAGAAATGAGACTCAACAGAATGCGGGAATCATTAAACGATATCATTAATATCACATGCAAGTAAAACTTTACTGAAAATAATTTTAAACTGGTTGTAATAGTTCATTGACAAGGAGTTGCCACAAATTCAAGGTGGGTTCAGAAGAGGCCATGGAAAGAGGTTTATCATTGCTGATGTCAGGTGGACCTTGACTGAAAGCAAAGAATAACAGAAAGACATTTACTTGTGCTTCTTTATGCAAATACCTTTGGCTATGTGGATCATAGCAAAGTATGGGTAAGTGAACACAAATTTGTGGCCTAAAATTATGTAAATTTATTCTCTCACAGTTCCAGAAACCAGAAAATCAAAATTAAAGTGCCATAAAACTACAATGATTCCAAATGCCCTAAAAGAAAACCCTTCCTTTCCATACCCAGCTTTTTTTGTGTGGTTCCTAGGGTGCCTTGACTCATGATGACCTAACTCCATCTCAGCCTCTGTCTTCACATGGTCATTCTCCTTCCTTGTCTCTGTGTACACTTTTCTGTTTCTTATACTTACAGGGGGTAGGACAGAGAGACATTTTTCAACCAAATACAGGCACATACTGTGCTATGGTATCAGAAAGCAGAAGAATCCCTCTGTTCATCAATTAACTGCATGCCAGATCGATTCAGATAGGACCTGAAAGATAGACTGCACATATAGATTTCTGATATAGAACAACCCCAAGGCAATAATGTACATTACCTTGTGGGTAAGGGCAAGAAGAGAATGTTTATGTTGTTAAGCACTTTCACATCGATTCCCATTCAGTGTGACTCTGTATAGGGTTTCCGAGGAGCAGCTGGTGGGTTTGAACCAATGACCTGCAGTTAGCATATAGTGCTTATCCCATAGTGTCACACTAGACTCCACTATAGGTAGAAAATTTTAACTATGTTAGCTGCTTTGAAATAAAGGTTATGAAAGGCTCACTGGCTCATGTTAGGAACTTCTGTTCAACTACTATTATTATTGGAATCCTGGGGTGGCACTACAGGATAAGCACTGGACTGCAATGTTATGTTTCAAACCCACCAGCCACTCCTCAGAAACCTTATACAGGGTTGCTATGAGTTGGAACCAACTCGACAGCATTTAACACCACCACCAACATTATTAGCCCTTAAAAAAAAAAAAGTCATAAAATATTTTGAATTTTTATTTTGAGGCCTGATAAATAAAACTATGAGATTAGGAGATATATAGATGGTGCCTGCATCCCACTGGTTGAAAAGTGAAAATTTTGGTCAACAATCTAGTGTTTGATTTGTTCATAGAATTCTGTAGATAAAATGACAGATCCACATGACATGCTTGTGGTGCTATTGTCCAGAGCCTCCCTTGTAACTCCTTACCATGTTGCAGTCATGCTCAAGAGTAGCCATAAACACAAGAAAGTCTAGTTCATTCTTTCATTCAACTAGGACTTTTTTGGTTTTTCCAAGGCAATGTGAGAAACTCATCACTTGGTATAATATTATAATGAAATTTATAAAGAGCTTGATTAGAAAACCAAAAGGGAAAATAACTTGCACAGATTTCTCAAGCTGAAAGAACTGAAGAAAAAATTTAACACTTTACTTGCAATATCAAAGGATTCTATAGTCAAAAATACCCTCAGTGAGATGGATTGGCACTGTGGCAGAAACAATGGGCTCAGGTGTGGCAACGATTGTGGGATTGGTCTAGGACCGGGCAGTATTTGATTCTGTTGTGCATAGGGTGGCTATGAATTGGTACCAACTCGATGGCACCTAACAACAACAACAACAATAGGTAAATATTGAATGACATCAAAAACATAAAAAGTAGGTGGAAGAAATACAGAGTCACTGTATCAAAAATAATTTGTTGACACTCAGCCATTTTAGGAGATAGAATATGATTAAGAATCAATGGTATTGAAGGAAAATGTTCAAGTGGCACTGCAGGCACTGATTAAAAAAAACAAGACTCCAGGAGTTGACAGAACATCAACTGAGATGTTTCAACACATGGATCTAAAGGGGGAAGGTCTTAGTCATCTATGCCAAGATATTTGGAAGACAGAAGCCTGGTCAGCTATCTGGAAAAGATCCATATCTGTGCTAGTTCCAAAGAAAAGAGATTGAACAGAATGAGAAAATTATCAAATAATGTCATTACTATCACTTGCAAGTAAAATTTGCTGAAGATAATATAAAAATGGTTGCAACAGGGAATTACCAGAAATTCAAGCCAGAACCAGGAGAGAACATAAAACTAGGGACACCAATGATGATGTCAGATGGCTCTTGGCTGAAAGCCGAGAATACTAGAAATATACTTGTTGTTAAGTGCCTTTGAGTCAGGTTGGACTCATAGCAACCTCATTATACATGGTTTCTGGGAGTCGTGCTGTGGCGCTACAGGATAAAGCACTGGACCACAAGTCAATTTGAACCACAAGGTCTGAAGTTCAAATTCTTCAGCCACTACTTGGAACCTCTACAGGGTCACTATGAGTCAGAATTGACTTCGTGGTATTTAAAAACAACAATAGTAGGATTTCCAAGGAGTGGTTGGTTGAGTTTGAACCACCAATCTTATGGTTAAAAAATACTTGGTGGTCCAGTGCTTATCCTAAATGCCACACCAAGATGCCAAAAGATACTTACCTATATTGTATTAACAATACACAGTAATTTGACTGTATGAATCATAACAAATTATGGATAACATTGCAAAGAAAGGAAATTCTAGAACATGAAATTGTGTTCAAGTAGAAACTGTACAGAGATGGAGACACAGTTATTCCAACAGAACAAGGGGATACTGAATGGATTGGAATGAGGATGTGTGTCAGGGCTGTATTCTTTCACTATGTTTATGTGGCACTGTAAGATAAGCACTGGACTTCTAACCACAAGGTTGACAGTTCAATTCTGCCAACCTTGAAAACCCTATATGGGATGCTGTGAGTCTGATCACCACTTGTCTATCCCACCACTGATCTGTCACTTTGTCATACTGTGGTGGCTTGTGAGTTGCTTTGATTCTGGAAGCTATGCCACCAGTATTTTAAATACCAGCAGGGTCACCCATGGTGGATAGGTTTCAGCTGATAGACTAGGAAGATTTCAGCTGAGCTTCAGACAGAGTAGGAAGAAGGAGAGAGGAATTATTTCCAAATATTTAGTCACTAAATATATTATGAATAGCAGTGGAATATAGTCAGATAGCAGCAGAATATTGACTACTGAAACATGATGAAGAGCACCATACTACTGTCAGATATAGTGCTGGAAGATAAGCCCCTAAGTTTGGAAGGCATTCAAAATGTGACTGGGAAGAGCTGCCTCCTCAAAATAGAGTTGACCATGATGATGTGAATTAAATAAAGCCTCTGGGACCTTCATTTGCTGACATGGCACAACTCAAAATGAAGAGAAACAGCTGTAAGCAACCAGTAATAACCAGAATACGGAAGGCGTGAAGATAAATATAGGAAAATTGGAAATTGTCAAAAATGAAATGGAATGTATAAAAATTGATATCCTAGTAATTAGTAAGCTGAATAGAATGGTATTGACAATTTTGAATCTGAAAATCACATGTATGCTATGCCAGGAATAACAAATTGAAAAGGAATGGTATCACATTCATCATCAAAAAGAAAATATCAAGATCTGTCTTGCAGTACAACACTGTCTATGATAGGATAATATCCATATACAAACAAGGAGTATCAGTTAATGACATTATTATTCAAATTTATGCACCAACCACTAAAGCTAATAATGATAAAATTGAATTTTACCATATTCTTCAGTCTGAAATTGATCAAATATGCAATCAAGATGTACTGATAATTACTGGTGATTGAAATACAAAGGATGGAAACAAAAAGGAAGGATCAGTAGTTGGAAAATATGACCTTGGTGATAGAAACGATGCTGGAGATCCCATGTTAGATTTTGCAAGACAAGACCAATGAATTCTTCATTTCAAATATTTTTTTAAGCAACATGAAAAATGACTATACACATGGACCTCCCTTGATGAAATACACAGAAATCAAATAGACTACATCCGAGGAAAGAGACCGGGGAAAAGCTCTGTATCAGCCAAAACAAAGCCTGGGGCAGATTGTGTAGCAGACCATCAATTGCTCATATGCAAGTTCAGGCTGAAGCTGAAGAAAATTAAAATAAGTCCACGAAAGTCCAAACATGACCTTGAACATATCTTACCTGAATTTAGATATAATCTAAAGAAGAGATTTGATGCATTAGACACTAAACACCAAAGACCAGAAGAGCTGTGGGATGACATCAAGAACATCAGACAAGAGGAAAGCAAAAGGTCATTAAGAAGACAAGAAAGAAGGAAAAGACTAAAATAGATGTCAGAAGAGACTCTGAAACAGATGCTAAAGTAAGTGGAAAAAATGATGAGGTAAAAAAAGAGTTGAATAAAATTTTTCAAAGGGCAACTCCAGAAGACAAAGTAAAATATTTTTAAAAAATATGCAAAGACGTGGAGTTAGACAATCAAAAGGTTTTTTTCTCAAGCTGAGAAAACTAAAGAAAAAAGACAAGCCTTGAATTGTAATATTGAAGGATTCTGTGGGGAAACTATTGAAGGATATAGAAAGCATCAAATAAAGATGGAAAGAATACACAAATTAACTGTATCAAAAAGTCAATGTTCAACCATTTCAAGAGGTAGCATACGGTCAAGGACCAATGATACTGAAGGAAGAAGTTCAAGGTGCATTGAAGGCATTGTTGACAATAAACAAGGCTCTGGAAATTGATGGAATACAAATAGAAATCTTTCAATAAACTGATGAGGCACTGAAGGCACTTATTCATCTATGCCAAAAAATTTGTAAAAAGACTACCTGGCCAACTGACTGCAAAAGATCCATAACTGTACCAATTTCAAAAGATGTGACCCAATGGAATGCAGAAATCATTGGACAATATAATTAATACCTCATGCAAGTAAAATTTTGCTAGAAAGAATTAATAAACAGCTGCCACTGCACATAGAGAGCATCCAGAGGTTCAAGCTACATTCAGAAGAGGCTGTGGAACAAGGGATATCATTGCTAAAGTCAAATGGATCTCAGCTGAAAGCACAGAATACCAGAAAGATGTTTACCTGTGCTTTACTGACTACTGGATCATGAAAGAAAACAAAAATCCTCACCACTGGATAAATAAAGAGCATCATGATAAATGGCGAAAATATTGAAGTTATCCAAGACTTCATTTTGCTCGGATCAACCTTCAACATTCATGGAAATAGCAGTCAAGAAATCAAATGATGGATCACATTAGGCAAATCTGCTGCACAAGAGCTTCTTAAAGTGTTGAAGAATAAAGCTGTCAGTTTGAGGACTAACGTTCACCTGACCTAAGCCATGTTATTTCCAATAACTTCATTTGCAAGTTAAACTTGAACAGTGAATAAGGAAGACTATAGACGAATTGATTCATCTGAGTTATGGTGTTGGAGGAAAAATTAAAAATACCAATGGCTGCCAAAAGAATCAACAAATCTTCGTTGTAAGAATTACAGCCAGAGTGCTCCTTGAAAGCCAGAATGACCAGACTCTGTTTCTCATACTTTGGACATGTTATTAAGAGGGATATGCCCCTGTAGAAGGATAGCATGTTTTGTAACGTAGAGAGTTGGAGAAAAAGAGGAAGACCACCAACGAGATGAATTGGCACAGTGGCAGCAGCAATGCACTCAAACAAAGCAATGATTGTAAAATCGTCACAGGACCAGTTAGTGTTTATTTATGTTGTACATAAGGTCGCTGTGAGTTGGTACAGACTCGATGGCACGTAATAACAACAACAATGAGTCTGGACTGATTTGACAGCACTTAAAATAACAACATTCAATCTGTATGTTGAACAAATTATTTAAGAATTTGAGTTGTCTGAGGAATGTAACATCAGGTTTGGAGACTCATGAACAACCTGCCATATATAGATAGCACAATGCTGTTTTCTGAAAGTGAAAAGGACTTGAAGCGCTTACTAATGAAGATCAAAGCCTTCAGTATGGATTAAACTTCAACATAAAGGAAACGAAAATCCTCATTAACTGATTCAGTAAGCAACATCATAATAAACAGAGAAGTCCTTTGACTTGTATCTATAATCAGCACCTATGAAAGCAGTAGTCAAGAAATCCAATGATATGTTACAATATAGGCAAATATTTAAAAGACCTCTTTAAAGTGCTAAAAACCAAAGATGTCACTTTGAGGATTAAGGTTCGCCTGACATAAGTCATGGCAGTTTCCATCATCTCCTGTGCATATCAAAGTTGGACATTGAGCAATGAAGACTAAAGAAGAATTGCTGAATTTGAATGATAGTGTTTGTTGTTGTTAGATGCCATCGAGTTGCTAGCGAACCATAGCAACCGTATGCACAGCAGAACATAACACTGCCCAATCCTGGGCCAACCTCACTATTGTAGCCACACTTAAGCCCATTGATGCTTTCACTTGGCTGATCTATCTCACTGGGGGTCTTCCTCTTTTTCTCTGATATCTACCAAACATGATATCCTTCTCCAGCGACTGGTTCCTCCTGACAATATGTCCAAAGTATG
>NW_006408878.1:1580795-1582804 GCF_000296735.1 Chrysochloris asiatica
TTCAGTGTTCCCATGTTCTGTTTGAACAACTGCCTCTTGGTCCATGTACAGATTCCTCATGAGCACAATTAAGTGATCCGGAATACTCATACTTTGCAATGTTATCATTGGTGTTAGTGAATAATATTAAATAGACCAAGAACTTACAGAGGAATGAAAAAATCTGTCTCAGAAGAACAGCTAGAACATGGAAGAATGAGGGGATGGTCTTAACTGGACAAGTTATCAATCAGTAGGGATCAGTGGAGAAGGCCACCATACTTGGTAAATTAGAGGATTAGGAAAAGAGGTACATCATCAAGATATGGGTGTTTGACCCAGTGCTGCAATAGTGGACCCACACATTGGAATGATTGTGTGGATAGTGCATGAATGGGCAGTGTTTTGTTCTGTTGTATGTAGGGTTTCTGTGAATCAGAACTGACTAAATGGCACCTAAGAACAGCAGCAGCCATGATATACAATTTTAATGTGAATATTTAAAAGTACAATTAGGTTACGATACAAACTGTAAATTCTAGATACTCATGAAAGCACCATAAGCCTTTTCAATTTAAATATTCTCTCCTAAAAAAAACTATTTTTTTATTTATCAAGTGTAGTTCTCTTCATTGAATATTTCTACCCACAAGAAAGAAGCAAAGCACAACAAAAAAACTCACAGGAAAGAAGGAATCAGGCTGAATGCATAACTTATTATAGGAGAAATTCTAAGGTTTATCTTTAGTCAGAAAGTATCCAGGCAAGGAAGAAACAATTTGACAACTGTAAGATCATTACAGACATGAAATCATGACCAAGATTAACAAACAACAACAAAAAGGAAAGGCAATAGTGTAGGATAGCAAATGTTCCATGGTAAGGGACAAATACTTATTTTCTGCTTATTGGAGTCCTGGTGTGGCACTGCCGGATAATGCACTGGATTACTGCATCAGTTTGAACTGGAAGGTCAGCAGTTCCAACCCACCAGGCACTCCTCAGAAATCCTATACAGATTCTCTAGGAGTCAGAACTCACTGGACAGAAATGTAACAACAACTGTTTATTAGTTATCTCAGTTGCTTGACAGTTCCTGGAGAGCAGGGGTCAGATTGAACACTTTGTTGATTTATATTGTATTGTAACACTTTATATTGTAAATATATTAAATATTATGAAATACCTAAGGGGAAGCTACAGTTTAAAACCACAAAGAAATAAAGCCTTGCAAGTTCACAAGTGAAGCCTCTGTTGACAGATAGATACTTCACTCTCTTGCTTCATAAAAGCCCCAAACTCCCAGCATCAAGGACAAATTTATACAAGAGTCTGGGCCAACAGGGAAAGAAAAGGGAGTCAGTGAGACTAGTATCTCTAAAGTGTGCACACATCTCTGTGGTTGATTGCCTCATGCCTTTCTTGAAACTCAAAGGAAAATAAAAATTTTCAAGTGGCTTATAACAAACAGCCCAGCTTATTTTCTTTTCCATTAGCAATAAATGACTAAATTACACATATAAAGCATTCTATAGTGGTTATGAATCAGGCTGCTAACCTCAGGATCAGCAGTTCAAAACCACCAGCTGTTCCATGGGAGAAAGATAAGGCTTTCTGCTCCCATGAAGATGTATAGCCTTGGAAACCCTGTACAGGGTTGCTATGAGTCGAACCAACTCTACATTACATAACAACAGTAACATAGGAAAGACCAAGGTCTTTATAAAAATGCATGCGTGAATGAAAATTAATATACAGTATTGATACAAGTATGTATATATTCAGAGTTCTCCTATATGCAAAGCCATGAGTATATATTATAAAATGCATAGGTGCCATCCCTTTTACTAAGTAGTTTCTTAAATTATCTCATATTTTGTTATGTGCCATCAAGTCAATTCTAACTCATAGTTAACCCATATAAGGTTTCCAAGAGTGGCTGGTGGGTTTGAACTGCTGAACTTATGGTTAGAAGTCCAGTTCTTATCCTGTAGCACCAAACCAGGACTCCCGCAACAACTTTTTGTTGT
>NW_006408878.1:1583149-1584548 GCF_000296735.1 Chrysochloris asiatica
GGAACCGCTGGTAGTTTCGAACTGCTGACCTTGCGGTTCACAGCCCGATTCGTAACCACTACGCTACCAGAGCATAGAAGGTAAGAAAACTGAATCAGGATGAAGTTCAGTGACTTGCCCAAGGTCACCCAGATTCAAGATTCAAAACCAGGCAGTCTGTGCTCTTAACCTCTACTTAATATTGTCTTCCTTTAATATACTACATGCTGCAATAACTACCGTAGCATCAATTCTGACTCACAGTTATCCTATAGGACAGAGTAGAATTCCTCTCCAGAGTTTC
This sequence comes from Chrysochloris asiatica, assembly GCF_000296735.1. Lineage (NCBI taxonomy): Eukaryota > Metazoa > Chordata > Mammalia > Afrosoricida > Chrysochloridae > Chrysochloris > Chrysochloris asiatica. Next base: position 1,583,433 of record NW_006408878.1, read on the forward strand.
TAAGACTGCAAGTTCTAACGGGAACAGACACCCTCATTTCTCTCCTACGTAGCTGGTGGGTTTAACCCCCTGACCTTACTGTTGGTAGGCCAAAATGTAACCCATTGTGCCAACTGGGCTCCTAAGCATGAAGAGAGGCTGGTAACAAAAAAAGGTGAATAATTTACAAGGAGGGATGAAAGGAAGGAAGAAAAGGCTTAAGAGACACACAAGGAGGAGAGAAATGAGAGATGAGGTAGAGAAATGAGAAGACAATATAGTGAAAGTAATAAAAAGGAGACAGCACGAACTTCTAGTACGACTACGTAATTCTCCCAGTGAAATTGCAGGGAGATGAGAAATCTTTTAGTAACTGCACATCACCTTTCATCTCATCTCAGCATAAAACTTGGGTGACTGCACATCAAAAACTCATAAAAGGAAATACCAATTTATGTATAATCACATTTCCAATTCTATTCCCCAAAATTGCCTGATTTCCTCATTGTAAGTAAGATATTGGCTCTCTCTTCAATAAGCCCATGACAGCATTTTCTATCTCAGTTGGAAATACCAAAGACCACTGGTCTGTACTAAACATCTTTTCCAAATGAGGCTTGTTGGCTGTGCTGACAATCAGAAGCACCAGCCTCCAGATAGAGGATTTCCCTGAGACTCTGCTCAGATTCCTGTCACAATGTGATTGACACAGAAGGAAGGGCAGCAGCAGTCACAGTACAATTAAAAAAAAAAAAAAGTCTGGCCAACCACAAGTGATCGTTTATGTGTGTTTCTGTCCATAATGGACTTGCCTTGTAAATGTGAGTGAAAGGGAGACAGCAGAGCATAAGCAGGGAGTGATAGGCTATCAATGTGTCCTGAATGATAGTGCAGTTTCTTCTTTCTCTATGATTCCATGGACCAAGATGTCAGCTTGAGGACTAACGTGCGCCTGACCCAGGCCATTGTGTTTTCAATAGCCTCATATGGATGCGAAAGCTGGACAGTGAATAAGGAAGATCGTAGAAGAATTGATGTCTTTGAGTTGTGGTGCTGGAGGAGAATACTAAAAGTGCCATGGACTGCCAAAAGAACCAATAGATCTGTTTTGGAAGAAGTGCAGCCAGAGTGCTCCTT
>NW_006408878.1:1590091-1592387 GCF_000296735.1 Chrysochloris asiatica
AAATATGGATCTCTTCCAATCAGTCGGCCAGATAGTTGTCTTCCAAATTTCTTGGCAGAGATGAGTGAGTGCCTCCTGTGCCTCCTCACTTCTTGAAAGATTTCAATTTTTATTACACCAAGTCCTGATGCCTTGTTCTTGGCCAATTCCTACAATGCACCTTGGACTTCCTCCCTGAGTATCATTGGCTCTTGATCATATGCTACCTTTTGAACATTAACCATTTCCTTTTGGTACAATGACTCTGTGTATTCCTTCCATCTTTTCTTGATTCATTCTGCATCATTCAATAATTTGCCCAAAGAATCTTTCAATAACGAAAGTCGAGGCTTGAATTTTTTCTTCAGTTCTCCGAGCTTGAGAAATGCTGAGCGTGTTCTTCCTTTTTGGTTTTCTGATTCCAGATATTTGTACATTTTTTTGTAATATTTGGCTTTATCTTCTTGAGCTGATCTTTGAAATTTTCTGTTCAGCTCTTGGGCCTCCTCATTTCTATGCTGGAGAGCAAGTTTCAGTGTCTCTTCTGACATCCATTTTGCATACAGCGTTGTACCTCATGACTGATCTGGATATGTTCTTTTTGACGATGAATGCAACACCATTCCTCTTCAATTTGTCACTCCCAGCATAGTAAACCATGCTTGCCAGATTCAAAATGGCCAATACCAGTCCATTTCAGCTCACGAATGCCTAAGATATCGATGTTGATCATTCCATTTCATTTTTGACAACTTCCAATTTTCCCAGATTCACATTTCATACAGTCCATGTTCTGATTTTCAATGGATGTTTACAGCTGTTTTTCTTCATTTTGAGTTGTGCCCCATCAGAAAATGAAGGTCCTGTGGGATTTTCTGCCATGGGCTTTACTCCATTCGCATCATCACAGTCAGCTCTATCTACTTTGAGGAGGCAGCTCTTCCCCAGTTGCATTTGGAGTGCCTTCCAACCTGAAGGGTTCATTTTCTGGCACTATATCTGACAGTGTTTCTCTGATATTCATTGTTTTTAAGATTTTCAGTTTTTCTCCATATTTTTCTCTTACTCCATTGAGGTTTTATTGGGGTTCCTTACAGAACAGTTGCTAGTGGTAGCCCAACATTATCTAATTCTGCTAGTCTCAGGGTTATGGAGACTGATGCTTACTTATGTGGTTCTTTAGTCCACTGGATGAACTGTTTCCATGGCATCCAATTTTCATCACTCCTTTTCCTTCAGACAGGAAGAGACCAATAGTCAAAACTCATGACCTTTTAAGTTCCTAGTCACCAATCACCAAAGTAGGATATGGAACATTTTCTTTGTGGAATACATTATGTCAATTCACCTAGATGTCCCCTGAGACTGTTAGAGTTCTGAGCCCCCAGTCCTGTCTCTATGTTTCAAGTGTATTATCCTTCTAACCAGGTTTACTCTCTATCCAGTTTAAAAATAACTATTGACTAGAAAACACTGGACATGAAGTGGAGATATGCATTTAATTAACCATACCAAAGGGATTTTACCCACAAATATGAAAATAGGTATTTGGGTTTTCTGTTAACATTTTTTAAGTGATTGTTCCAGAAACTGCCCTTTAATATTTACTACCCTGCTACCCTTCTAAGCTCTCAGCTAAAGAGCAGGGACTGGAAGCCTAAGAGCTACATTTTCCCTCTTTCTTCCCAGAAGGATTCTGGTGTTAGCTCTGTCAAGGAGGGGAACTATGATGTAGTGAATAATCTAATATCTCTTCTAGCCATAGCCTTTAAATTCCTCCAAATGTTTCTGCCCTGCTGGGTTTGGGTAAGAGAAAGTGGGAGAAGTTCCCGATAGGATGAAATGATTCATCTGTAGATGTTAGCAATCTTCATTGCAGTTGTAAAAACTTGAAACTCTAGCATGGGTTTAAAATGAGCCACCTTAGAATCAGGAAGAGGGATCTTAGTAACATCAGTTAAGAATAACCAGAGTAAATTGTGTCCTTTGGACTCCAAGATAACTGTGCATTGGACCATCTCAACCCAGGGACAGTAAAGCTATGACACGGGAGGAGTGACACAGGAACAGCAGCAGAAGCAAGAACCAAAGCATGAAGGAGAGCTGTGGACTTCCCAGCCGATGGAGCAAGAAGAGCTAAGTGACTGTGGGCAGGAAACTTGCTTGTAGAGCAGAGTGACTCCAGGCACTGAAGTGCGGAAGTGAGGTTTGCTGACTTATGTAGTCCCTTCAGGTTGCGAGTTATGTTGGAGTCTGGTAGCTTAGTGGTTACGAATCGGGCTGCGAACCTTAAGGTCAGCGGTTCTAAACTACCAGC
>NW_006408878.1:1592487-1597129 GCF_000296735.1 Chrysochloris asiatica
TAACAACAACAACAACATGATTCCATGGACCTATAATTTGGAAGCACAATCTTATCTTTCAAAAGAGAAATCAAGAGGACCAAGTTCGTGGTTATGTGTTCAGTCTTTAGGAACTTATCTTACCTATCTAGGCCTTAGTTTCTGTCCCTTTCTGCTTTTATATGCTATAACATTTTATCACAACTATCATTAATGGTCACCATTCTGCACACACTCATGTTTATTATTTATCATAATCTTCCATCTCGAGGCAGAACTACACTTATTTTACTCAAGACCAGTGTTTTTCTATCTAACCTAAAGCTTTCTTTGGACAACATATTAAATACCTACTAGAAAGTATATTTCAATATCTAATATAGCACCAAAGAAAGAAATCTTTTAAAAAATGGGACTAAAGTCATAGATGAAGGTGAATGGAATGTTGAGAAATAACAACATATGAGTGGTTGGATGTGCTCATCTTTACATAAAGTTATACAGACCATCTTCAATAAGGTTTTTGAAGGCATATATGCCTTGTTCTTAGGTGCTGAGTTGGTTCTGACTCATAGTGACCCTATTCACAACAGAATGAAATACTGCCTGACCCTGCACCATTCTTACAATTGTTATATTTGAACCCATTGTTGCTGCCACTATGTCAATTCATCTTGTTGGGGTTCTTCTCTTTTTGGTTAACCTTGACTTTATCAAGCATGATGTCGTTTTCCAGGGACTGGTCCTGATAACACGTCAAAGTACATTGGATGAAGTCTCACCATCCTTGCTTGTAAGGATGCTTGTAAAGATTGCTTCGAAGACCAATTTATTTGCTCTACTGGCTGTCCATCTTTTCCAACACTATAATTCAAATGCATCAATTCTTCTAGAAACTTCTTTATCCATTGTCTAACTTTTCACATGCAGATGACATGATTGAAAATACCATGGCTTGGGTCAGGCACGCCTTAGTTCTCAAGGTGATATCTTTGCTCCTCAACACTAAAGTCTTGACCTTCTTTGTTTTTATCACTTAATCTGCTGACTTTGTATCATGTAAAAATAACATGCTACAAGTGATTTCTCAAACTAAAATAATGAAAAATGAGAGAATAATTCCTTCAGAGTTAAATAATAACATCACCATAAAAATTATTTATGTTTTTTTAAAAATCCTAGTCTTTTTATTTTGGATTTTAGCACTGTTATTATAAAACTGTCTATCCAAATTTATGAAGTCATAAATGAAAGTAACAAACCTAGAAAATATGCTCTATATTCTTAAATTGTCTCCTGGTGTAAAAGAACATGAAATAAACTTAAGAACTGATAAAAAGTATGTATGAAGAAATTCTTTCATGAAAATAAACTGGGAGTTGAAAAAAGAAAGATCATAAAAATTAGAACAACTCCATAATAACACTTGTAAGCATAGTGTTAAATACAGAATAAAATGACTGTTTATATTGCAAATATGGTATTCTGCTACATTTTAGGGAAAAAAGGGAAAGTCAATATTGTAGTATTGATAGATGCCAGCCATATGAGAGTTCCATAGTAGAAAACCTATTTCTCAATCAGTTTTAAAAGAAGCATGTACCAAGGAACTGAAAAGACTAACTACTAAACAGAAGAAAATATTTATAAAACATATATGTGATAAATATGCACAAATACATAAAGAACTTAGCAAAAACAAACAAACCAATTACAAAAATTGTTGTTAAGTGCCGTCGAGTCGATTCTGACCCATAGCGACCCTGTATAGGGTTTCTGAGGAGCAGCTGGTGAGCTTGAACCGCCAACTTTGCAGTTCAAACCATTTTGCAGTCTGGCGCATTAACCCACAGCACCACACCAGGACTCCAATTACACAAATAGGCACAGAAAAAAAAGGATTTTAAAATAGCCAATAACAATAAGTTGTGTTAGTCAACATCATTATTGTGTTATTTTAAGTGCTGTCAATTCAGTTCTGAGTTATGGTGACCCAGGAAAGATTTCTGAGGAGTGGCTGGTAGGTTTAAGCTGCTGACCTTCTGGCCAGTATTTCAGTGCTTATGCTACAGCGCCATACCAGGACTCCCATTCAACATTGTTAGTCCTTCCAAAGAAGTCAAACCAATTCTTTTCCATTTCAACGCATGAAAACCACATGTTTCTGAGGAGAAATGTGCTTTAGATTGGTTTTATTGGTGGTGATCTTTTGAGAGTAGATCACTAGCCTTTCTCCATAAGTGTCTCTGATGGATTTGAACTTCTTGTTCAAATCACTTAGCCATTCCCACTACCCTGAGACGCCTCAATTGTCATCAGGAAAATGTAAATCAAACTAAAATGAAATACTACTTCAGACACATATTTTTGTTTTATTTTTCCCAGTTTCCATTGAGTTAAATCCAACTCAAGGAGACACGATGTGTGTCACATTAGAACTGTGTTCCATAGATAGAGTTACCAATGACTGACTTTTCAGAAGTAGATTGCCAGACCTTTCTTCCAAGGTACCTCTGGATGGGTTTGACCTGCCAGTCTTTCCATTCGTAGCAGAGCACTTAACTGTTTGCATACACATTTCAGAAAACAAAAAAAAAGAGAGAGAGAGAGAAGATACCCAGTGAGATGAATTGACACAGTGACAGCAATAACAGGCTCAAACATAAGATGGAACTGATGCAAGGACACAGTAACAACAGCAACAGAATGGCCATAAATAAGGAAGGAAACAAACCAATACAAAGCGCTGGAAAGGTGTGGAGAAATGGAATCCCTTTTCCATTGCTAATGGGACTGTAAAATGGTGTGGCTGCTGTGAAAAACACTTTAGTGGGTTGTTTTTGGTTTTTTTTTAAGTTAAGCAAATAATTACTATTGCTGTTGTTAAGTGCCATAGAGTCACTTCTGACTCATAGTGACCCTGTATAAAGTCTCTGAGGTGCAGCTGGTGGGCTTGAACCACCAATCTTGTGGTTAGTACTCTAGTGCTTTTCCTACAGCACCACGCTAGGATTCCCTATTGCTGTTGTTGTTAAATACCATAGAGTTGGTTCTGACTCATAGGAACTCTGTATAGGTTTCCAAGGAGTGGTTGGTAAGTTTGAACCGCTGACCATGCAGTCACTATTGTTGTTGTTGTTGTTAAGTGCCTTCGAGTCGGTTCTGACCCATAGCGACCCTGTACTATACGACTTAGCAAATCCGCTATTAGGTATAAACCCAAAAGAATTGAAAACAAGAACTCAAACAGATACTTGTATACCAATGTTCACAGAAGTAATTCACAATAGTCATAAGGTAGAAACAACCCAAGTGTCTATCAGCAAATAAATGTATAAATAAAATGTGGAATATACATACAGTCGGATATTATTTAGCTATTAAAAATATTGAACAACCTTCTAAAATGTATTATGTTGTTGAGGAACCTTGAAACCATAAGCAAAATAAGTTGTACTCAAAAGGATAAACATTAGTCAGAAAGTATTGCTACTAGGATTCTGGTTTATACTTGTATACTACAAACAAGGTGTGTTTAGATATATCTCTGTAAACTTTGATTGGCTGCAGACAAGTTATCTCAGTGATATATTCGTCTTAGTCTGTAGGATATCCACTGGATGACTAAATGCAAGGTCAGCAATTCAAACCCACCAGCCACTCTCGGAAATGCTTTACAAGGTTGCTATGAGTTGAAAACAACTCAACAACATGCAACAACAGTCTCCTTAGGGTGCCTTCAAAAAAAAAAAAAGATCCTAAAAGAAAGCATTGCACAAAGAACAGTTGATTACAAATACTGATCTTTTCATTAGTCTTTTAAGTAAGATCAACGCTAATGAAGACAATTTTATAGAATGAATAGTAATTTGGGATGAATATTGAATTTACCAATAAAATCCAGAGAGCAAGTTCATTTCAAAACATGGCTTATGAAAGTATCTGCTGGGCCACTTAAATTCAACGCAGAGGTCAATTCAGATTATAACAACTGTTTTTAGAGATTCCAAAGGGGTAATGTTGATAGATTTTCTCAATGAACTCAGAACTATCACAGGGGATTAATAGGAAGAGGTTTTAAGAAAACTGAAAACTACATTAGTGAGAAAAGGTCAGGAAAGCAACACCTAGGCATTTCCACCCCCATCAAGACAAAGCACCTACTCTCAGAGAGTAGCAAGGACATTCTTAGCAGAATTTCATTGGGAAACCTCATTCTATTCATCCTACAGCCCTGAGCTTTTTCATTCTCTATGTTCCCAAACTCAAAGAGCAGTTAAAAGGGACAAGATTAGAGTCCCCATAGGATGCAAAAACTGCTGTTTTTACATGGTATAAATCAAAGAGCACAGAATTCTTTGGGGAAGGGTGAGAAAGATGGAAACACTGTCTTCACAACTGTATAGAACCAGATAAAGGATATGTTGAAAAACAATAGCATCACATTTTTATTGTTTAATAAAGGTTTCTATTACTTTGTAGCAATGCTTTGTGATTTAGCCTCATACTGTATGACACCATGTATATGAAATATCTAAAACAGGCAAATTCATAGAGACAGAAAGTAGATTAGTGGTTACAATGATGTGATGGGGAGGGGAGAGATGGGAACTTACTTTTCAAAGGTTTTGAAAATTATATTGTCAGTGATGAAAAAGTTTTA
>NW_006408878.1:1603454-1604294 GCF_000296735.1 Chrysochloris asiatica
CGACTCGATGGCACTTAACAACAACAACAACAACATTGTGTCCTGTGGGCATTTATCAACTGTTAACTGGAACAACTGTGGTCTAAGCATGTGTGACCCCAGTTTGTAGCCTGTAAACTTCCTCTAATAAACCTCATAACCATAAGCATGGTGTCTGAGTTCTGATTTCTGTGAGGAATACGGAGCCCAGTTGAGTAGAAGGGGCTGTGGGAGGACTGGTTAGTGCCACGTTTTTTGCATGTACTTATGTAAAGCCTGTAAACTCTAGGAGCAAAAGGAGCTATTTTTCCTCTTCAGTTGCAACTGCAGGCGATAACCGACATGTTAGAGAGGAAAGATAGGACTTTAGGCTATGGCTTCTGGGGGTTTAGTTGACTTAACAAAAAGGTTGAAATTAATATTTTGGTTTGAATGACACCTCTCCCTATTTTGATTTTTCTCAGAATTTGGTAATGGAGAGAAGAAAGCACCTCAATAAGGTAATATATGAATCTTAAGAGTCATCCCTTACGTACAGAATAATATGTTCCTTCCTTTACAAATATTCAGTGAGGAAATAGTTTCTCTAAGAGGTTTTACCAGCTACAATAATAGCAGGAAAATGTATGTGAAGTGGCATAAAGAAGACTATCTGGTCATTTAAAACAGGATATTAGTTAAACTATGGTATACAATACAACACCAAAATGATTGAATACAAGCTGTAAAGTCTCCTATTTTCTCTCAGTGGTGCACAAAAACAATGACTATGGAAACAATCTGTAAATGAGCTTTCCTAATAGATCATTTTTCCTGGCTCCATCTTCCTCCCCAATCCTACCCTCATTCTATTTAACATTC
>NW_006408878.1:1604394-1607209 GCF_000296735.1 Chrysochloris asiatica
TTTTTTTTTAAGTTAAGCAAATAATTACTATTGCTGTTGTTAAGTGCCATAGAGTCACTTCTGACTCATAGTGACCCTGTATAAAGTCTCTGAGGTGCAGCTGGTGGGCTTGAACCACCAATCTTGTGGTTAGTACTCTAGTGCTTTTCCTACAGCACCACGCTAGGATTCCCTATTGCTGTTGTTGTTAAATACCATAGAGTTGGTTCTGACTCATAGGAACTCTGTATAGGTTTCCAAGGAGTGGTTGGTAAGTTTGAACCGCTGACCATGCAGTCACTATTGTTGTTGTTGTTGTTAAGTGCCTTCGAGTCGGTTCTGACCCATAGCGACCCTGTACTATACGACTTAGCAAATCCGCTATTAGGTATAAACCCAAAAGAATTGAAAACAAGAACTCAAACAGATACTTGTATACCAATGTTCACAGAAGTAATTCACAATAGTCATAAGGTAGAAACAACCCAAGTGTCTATCAGCAAATAAATGTATAAATAAAATGTGGAATATACATACAGTCGGATATTATTTAGCTATTAAAAATATTGAACAACCTTCTAAAATGTATTATGTTGTTGAGGAACCTTGAAACCATAAGCAAAATAAGTTGTACTCAAAAGGATAAACATTAGTCAGAAAGTATTGCTACTAGGATTCTGGTTTATACTTGTATACTACAAACAAGGTGTGTTTAGATATATCTCTGTAAACTTTGATTGGCTGCAGACAAGTTATCTCAGTGATATATTCGTCTTAGTCTGTAGGATATCCACTGGATGACTAAATGCAAGGTCAGCAATTCAAACCCACCAGCCACTCTCGGAAATGCTTTACAAGGTTGCTATGAGTTGAAAACAACTCAACAACATGCAACAACAGTCTCCTTAGGGTGCCTTCAAAAAAAAAAAAAGATCCTAAAAGAAAGCATTGCACAAAGAACAGTTGATTACAAATACTGATCTTTTCATTAGTCTTTTAAGTAAGATCAACGCTAATGAAGACAATTTTATAGAATGAATAGTAATTTGGGATGAATATTGAATTTACCAATAAAATCCAGAGAGCAAGTTCATTTCAAAACATGGCTTATGAAAGTATCTGCTGGGCCACTTAAATTCAACGCAGAGGTCAATTCAGATTATAACAACTGTTTTTAGAGATTCCAAAGGGGTAATGTTGATAGATTTTCTCAATGAACTCAGAACTATCACAGGGGATTAATAGGAAGAGGTTTTAAGAAAACTGAAAACTACATTAGTGAGAAAAGGTCAGGAAAGCAACACCTAGGCATTTCCACCCCCATCAAGACAAAGCACCTACTCTCAGAGAGTAGCAAGGACATTCTTAGCAGAATTTCATTGGGAAACCTCATTCTATTCATCCTACAGCCCTGAGCTTTTTCATTCTCTATGTTCCCAAACTCAAAGAGCAGTTAAAAGGGACAAGATTAGAGTCCCCATAGGATGCAAAAACTGCTGTTTTTACATGGTATAAATCAAAGAGCACAGAATTCTTTGGGGAAGGGTGAGAAAGATGGAAACACTGTCTTCACAACTGTATAGAACCAGATAAAGGATATGTTGAAAAACAATAGCATCACATTTTTATTGTTTAATAAAGGTTTCTATTACTTTGTAGCAATGCTTTGTGATTTAGCCTCATACTGTATGACACCATGTATATGAAATATCTAAAACAGGCAAATTCATAGAGACAGAAAGTAGATTAGTGGTTACAATGATGTGATGGGGAGGGGAGAGATGGGAACTTACTTTTCAAAGGTTTTGGAAATTATATTGTCAGTGATGAAAAAGTTTTAAAAATATCAAGATGAGTCAAAAATTATCCATCCTCTGGCTGTAGAATTTATTTAAATCAACTTTTAGAAAAGACAAATACATCATTTTTCAACATTATCTCAATGCTTTTCAATACACTTTGTCCATCTATCAAGAAGCTTTAATATTTCCTTATTCAAAAATGTTTCGGTGGAGCTGTGAGCCACAAATGCACCACTGTTTCACGTTTTCATCAGAGGTGAATCTTCACTCTTGAAGGGTGCTTTCAAGGCACCAAACAGGTGAAAGTCTGATGGAGCAAGATCAGGACAACGGGGAGGATGCTTTAACACCTTTAAACAAACTTTTTGCAGAGGAGTGTCAACAGTGTGGGCAGAGGTGTGGTGATGTGCACTGTCACGCAAGATCACAAAGCCCTTGGATAGTAGTCCTCTGCATTTAATCCAAAATTTAGGCTTCAACTTTCATTGTAATGAGCACTGTTGATTGTTGAACTTTTTTCCCAATGGTGTTCCAATACTGGACCTTGAGAGTCCCAGAAAACTGTCAGCATCAATTTTCCAGCTGATGGTTGACTTTTGAGCTTTATCTTGGTAAGTGATTGAGGGTGTTTCCATTCTATACTCTGCCATTTACTTTCAGGCCCATGGTGATGAATCCATGTCTCGTTACAAGTAATGATTTTTTTAAAGAAACTTTTACCTTCCTTCAAGTACAGGTCCAAATTTTGTTTGCAGATGTCCAAACACTTCTGTTTATGCTTTTCTGTGAGTTGTTAAAGTACCCATCTCACACAAACTTTTCAAAACCCAAGTGTTTCAAGCCATGGCTGATTTGCAAATAATTTGCTACATGATCCACTGCCACATTCTGTCTATTTGACAGAATCATTTCATGTGAATGCTCAATGTTGTCATTAGCAGTGGATGAATTTTGATTCATCCTAACAACATGGCACTACCGGTTAATGAGCTGAACTGCAAGGTCAGTTTGAACTGTAAGGTCAGTGGTTCAAG
>NW_006408878.1:1607309-1608693 GCF_000296735.1 Chrysochloris asiatica
GTTCCGACTCGATGGCACCTGACAACAACAACAACAACCTTATCTTCTTCCCTCCTACTCTCTAAACTTTCTTATTCCTTATCATCATCTTGGGTTTCAGGCATAATTGCACTAAATCCTGATGGCCTCCCAGCTTCATTTACCTACCTCTTTATTCAGTCAAGAATAATTATTAAAGATTCCGTTATCTTATTGAGTACTTACTGAATTTCAGACTTTGTGCTAAGGACTTTATACGATGTCTTGTTAATCTTTAAGACAACCTTCAAAGGAGCTTATGTTACAACCATTTTTAACTTACTTGCTTCAATCTCTAACCCTTTCTTTCTTAAGAGATTTCCTTGTAAAAAAAAAATAGCATGCTTAAATATATAAAGGAAATTACCATGATGATGATAAAACAAACTATACTATAAAGTAACCACCAGAGGAAAACATTATTAACACAAGGTGAAAATAATTCCAGATATCTTTTTAAAAATGTATAAAAATGGATGGGAGAAGATAATGCGAAAGAAGAGAATGAACTGAGGGCACATTTAGCTAAACATTTTAATTTTATGCTGTTATTACTTTTTAATTACAAAATTTAATTAAAATAGATTTTAACTGAAGAAAATCAGCTAAAGAAAGAATTGTTAGCTTTATATAACCACAAGATATTGCATCTGGAAAGATCATTGCAGGATTAAGAAGTTGTGTTGTGAAAACAGAAGATGGGGTTATTTTTTAAACAGTTGACTTTAGACAATTCACTTTAATCCCTTTGAAAGAAGAGTACACTAGTGTTCTCACATTCTCACCCATTATTCCTTCCCTTCTTCACTTCCTTCCCCCCCCTTCCACTGGTTGATACTGTTATATGGTGGTGGTCGTCATGGTGGAGTCGTGGCGGTGGTGTGCCGTGGAGTCGGTACTGACTCATAGCAACCCTGTACAGGGTTTGTGAGGCTGTAAATCTTTATGGGAGTAGAACACCTCATCTTTTTCTGGCTAAACTACTGATAGTTTTCTGATAGTTTTGAACTACTGATCTTGAAGTTAGCAGCCCAATTCATAATTACTACACTACCAGAGCCTGTTGTTGTTGTTGTTGTCAGGTGCCATCAAGTCAGAACATACTCATAGTGACCCCATGCACAGCTGAACGAAACAGCGTCCCATCCTGGGCCAACCCCACCACCGCTGCCACACTTGACACCATCAATGATTCCATCTGGCTGATCCAGCTCGTTGGGGGTCTTCCTCTTTTTCTGTGACCCTCCATCTTACCCAGCATGACATCCTTCTCCAGCGACTGTTCTCTCCTGACAACATGTCCAAAGTATGAGAGATGAAGCTTAGCCATCCTGGCCTCCAAGGAGCACTCTGGCTGCACTTCTTC
>NW_006408878.1:1610144-1617960 GCF_000296735.1 Chrysochloris asiatica
AAAGGAAATGGTTAATGTTCAACCATTCCAAGAGGTACCATATGAACAAGAGCCAATGATACTCAGGGAGGAAGTCCAAGGTGCATTGAAAGAATTGGCAAAGAACAAGGCACCAGGAATTGATGGAATAAAAATTGAAATATTTCAAGAAAGTGAGGAGGCACAAGAAGCACTCACTCATCTCTGCCAAGAAATTTGGAAGACAACTATCTGGCTGACTGATTGGAAGAGACCAGAGCCTACACCCAGTTTATAATGTGTATCTCCTCTTCGGTATTCCTAACTTGTTTGGATCCATTCTATAGATACATTTATTAGTGGATAATTCATCTGTGATGTTTCCTTTAAAAAGTACTGCTGTTTGTAAATTATGTATCAGTTCAAGCCCGACAGCCACTCCACAGAAGCATGGTGTCCTGATGTGGCACTGTGGAATAATGTGCTCGACTGCAAAGTCAGTTTGCACCCCAAGGTCAGCAGTTCAAATTCACCAGCTGCTCCTCAGAAACCCTATACATGGTTACTATGGGTTGGAACACACTTGACAGCACTGAACAATAACAACCACACACACACACACACACACACACAAAATCCCTACATCTTATTAAGGCAGGGATTCTATCTTTCTTCACCAAAGCATGCCACACCTGGCATGATGGCAAGCATAGTGGGAGGGGAAAGCAGTATTCAATAACTATTTGTTAGATGAAGAAACAGATATGTCCAGGACTTCATGGAATATACAAGTAGAATAATGTTGTTGTTTGTGATGACCATAGGCTCCAACTCATGATGACCTTATCTATAATTGAATGAAATGATAGACATTCCTGTGTCATCCTTTCAATAACTAGTGACTCTATCTCACAGCCATTGCAATACAATTCATCTCAACAAGGGTCTTCCATGAACACACTGGCCCTCTACTTCACCAAGCATGGTGTCCTCCTCTAGCAATCGGTCTTTCCTAGTGACAAGTACAAAGCAAGCAAGTTGGACAGTTTTTTTTCTTATCTTTAGGGCACTCATTGACTAATGTTCAGAAGTGAATCACCAAACCTTTCTTCTTAATCTGTATTAATCTGTAAACCCTACTGAAACCCGTCTTCTGTGGATGACTCTTCTGGTATTTGAAAAACTGGCATAATAACATCATGCCATACAAGTCACCACAGTATGACACACTAGCAGACAGGTGCCAAGGTAGAATGATAATGGAACTCAAAAGAGGACAAGGTGTTTAGGAAAAGTATTGGGTTTTGACAGATGACAGTATTACAGGTCAATATGTAATTTCTTTTTCTTCACTGTATGTTTCATTTAGGGGGAGAATAGAGTGAGGTTCAGCAGATTATTGGTCCCAAGAGATGTGTGCGTAATACAATTTCATGCACTATCTGTATTTTGTACCCAGATAATTGTTTGGAAGGGTATTGCTTAAATGTTAACTGTAGATATCTGAGTCTTAATTGAGTCCAAGTAATTTTTACTCTTCTTTGCATTTTTCTCCAGAAGTTATTTTTTAAACAGTAAGTCCTGGTGTGGCACTGTGGGTAAATGTGCCAGACTGCAAAGCCCTTTGAACTGCAAGGTTGGTGGTTCAAGCTCACTAGCTACTCCTTGGAAATCCTATACAGGGTCTCTATGGGTCGGAATTGGCTCGACGGTACTTGACAACAACAAGAAAGCATATATTACATCCATAATCAGATGGAAAATAAAAAAGCTATTCTCATTTTGGGAAAATACACACTCATATCAATTACCCTTTACTGAAGGCTTTCTATGTGCCAAGAAATGCTCTTTTATACTCAAAACAAAACTATGAGGCAAGTTTTGTTATTGTGTCTATTTTATGAAAGAGGAAAATTACAACCTGGATAGATGAAAATATATGATCAAAATCATACAGCTAATAAAGAGAGAAACTAACATTTGAAACTAAACTGTCTAGTTTCAGAGAGTATGCTTAATCTCTACGCAGTACTACCTGTCACATCAGAGTCAACCTTAATAATCAGAACACCCTTTTGTTCTCAGTGAAAAGAAAGCCTGTCCACATTAAGGATGGACACAGGCAGCTTCCATTTCTCAATCTTAACTTTTCTACTCTCCCTCTTAAAATTTTTTTCTATTGCACAATGAAGACCCTCAAGTCTGCCCACTGGACAGTCTCTGCTAGTGTCAACACAGCTGAGAATGTGCTAGTCAGAATCCATTAAGATGCAGTCTCCTGAACAAGTCGCCAGTGAAAGTAAGCCCTTCCTGTATTATTTCTCCATATTCTTTTCTTTGATTAAATCAATGCATAATTCTTCACCTTTCTTTAAAGGTGCTTTCCAAACTCTTCAATTATATTGGCATCTTTGCTCCCAATATAAATGTCATGCCTCATCAAGGTCAGGTAATGAAACGTGATGTAGTCTATTTGCCTACATTTTCAAGGGCATTTGGTGCCTGCTGTTAGGTACACCTTATCCATCATTCTACACTGGCTTGTCAGCAAAAAAAAAAAAAAAGCAGAAACTGCGGATAATTCTTACTCTCTAGGCAAAACCTATGCCTAATGTAAAGAGCTATACAAATGCAATTGTGAATCAGTCCTAGCTAAGTTTGAGTGAGTATGCAGTTTACATTGTGACCTCTAAATCTCTTTACTCAAAAGGTTATACAAAGCAGAGTTTGAGACTAAGATTCCTTCTCCCAGGGAGTTCTTTATTCTGCTAATAAGAAATGTGATCTATCAGAATCTAAACTTAATCCTAATGCCTTAATAGATAGGCCATTACAAATTTAAAGTATGTGTGTTAACTGTTCATTTTTTCGTGTATGAAATTTATCTTTTACACAATATGCTGTATTATGATGATTGAACGTGTGTATAGATTACATGAATTTATTAACAGTACATTTTAAAATATGGCGTTGCCCTGCACAGAATCATATATACTCTTGTATAATGGGTATATTTGCTGCCTGGGGATATTTGTGAGCTGTATTTTAATAGTTGAAACATATTGGAGTTTTTACAACTAATTCAATTTATTTGAACAATGTAGATAATTGATCTCGAAAATAGACCTGAAATAGGAAGTTGAAAATGTCTACTCCAACTCATTTTCTTGTTTGTATTATATGGCTCCATCCTAGAGTCTAAAGTCTCTTCAGAAAAATCATCTGGAGACCAGCAGATGAAACAACACTTTTTCTCTTTTATTAACTGAAAGTCATCTCATTCATAACCACTACCATGACATAGTCTGCATTATTTAAGTTCTTTTTTTTTTTTAACTAACGGATTTGCTTCTATCTATGCTGATGTGCATTGTTTTCTTCTGAGACAGTGAAAAAGAAAATTGTTCTGCTTTTATCTACTCGTATGTTCTTTCCATAATCACTGAGCTCAATACAGCATTTTACAGACAAACTGTTCTGTTTCCCAGTAATTTCAGATACTTCTGCAATGATCATGGACAATAAAGTAATAATAAAAGTGAAAAAAAAGAAAGTTAAAAACAAGACAACAAAACAATAGCATTCTCTGCCCTTTTTTGATGCAATTAAATTCGCTTCTTTGACATTTGATGTATTCACTTATGTGTCGACATATCACTTCATCATGTTTTCCTAAGACTTCTAATTCTGGGGCAGAAAAATGTTCTTAGCTCTCCTGCAACCTCAAGGACTAAGTTCAGTTGTTTTCCCAACCCTTAAGCAAGCTTTTGTTAAGGTGAATATATGTGGCAGACTAAGGATAGTGGTTATGAATCGGGCTGCGAACCTTAAGGTCAGCGGTTCGAAACTACCAGCCGCTCCGCGGGAGAAAGATGAGGCTTTCTACTCCCGTAAAGATTTACACCCTCGGAAACCCTGTACAGGGTCGCTATGGGTCAGAACTGACTCGACGGCACTTAACAACAACAACAACAAGGTAATAGGAGGGCCCTGGTGGCAGAGTGGGTTATGTGTTGGGCTGCTGACAACAAGGTCAGCAGTTTGAATGTATCAGTCACCCTGCATGAGAAAGACGAGGATTTCTGCTCCCTTAAACGTTTACAGCCTATGAAACCCTATAGGGGATCACTATACATCAGAATTACTTGACAACATATAATAAGAACAATGAGAAATAAGATTGAATAAGGCTAGACTTAGGTAGTCAAAGTTAGCTTCCCAAACAAAAAACAGGACTGGAAGAAACAGGGAAGAAATCTCAGTTTATTTTCTTGAACCACATGAGGAAGACATACTAAAGTTCTTTAATTCCCTTATAAATTGTTCCTATGTCTCAAAATTGAAAATAAATTACCTTTCTTTTTATTCATGTGAGAACATGCCAATTTTAGAAAATCTGGGGTTAAGAACAGAGGTCCCTTAGAGTACTGTAGTACCTTAATGGAGCCCAAATTCTCAATAGAATGAGAATTTCAGCACTTTATTTCTAATATGATTTAGCAGCATAGTTTTTCCAATCTCCTTCTATAAATGCAGTATTTCTACTGTTTAAACTAAACAATTGTATTAAATATTTAATTGTCCCCATTAGTTAAAGAGATATCACCATCATCAACTTCAATGTCATCATAGCATCACTGAATTGTCATCATCAGTAATCAGCATCATAAATACTGCACTGTTATCATCAGTCATCTCTGTCATCTTCTTCTCTTCTTCCCTTTCTCCTCCTCCTCTTTCTTCTTCTAAGATTCATACAATCAGTCTTTAATCTATGTTCCTATGCATTGCTGCTGTTGTTGTTAGGTGCCATTGAGTCAGTTCCAACTCACAGCAACTGTATGCACAACAGAACGAAACACTGTCTGATCCTATGCCATCCTCACAGCAGTTACTATGCTTGAGCCCATTGCTGCTGCCACTGTGCCAATCCATCTCATTGGGGTCTTCCATTTTTGGTCTGACACTTCCCTTTACCAAGCATGATATCCTTCTCTAGGGATTGATTCTTCTTCATAACATGTCTGAAGTACGAGAGATGAAGTTTCACCATCCTAGATTCTAAGGAGCTTTCTGGCTGTACTTTTTCCATCTAACACAGATTTGTCAATTCTTCTTGCGGTCCATGAGACTTTCAATATTCTTCTCCAATATCATAAATCAAATGCATCAAGTCATCTATGGTATTCCTTTTCATTGTCCAACTGCCATATGTTATGAGGCTAATGAAAATAGAATGACTCGAGTCAGTTGCCTTTTGCCCTCAAACAGACATCTTTGTTCTTAAATACTACAAAGAGCTCTTATGCAGTAAACTTGCCAAATGCAATATATCAGTTGACTTCTTAACTTCTACTTGAATATACTTTGTCTCATTTGTCAGTTTGTCATGCTGTGGAACTTGTGTCTTGCTGTGATGCTCAAAGCTATGCCACCAGTATTTTAAATACCAGTAGGGTCAAACATGGTGGACAAGTTTCAGCTGAGCTTTCAGACTAAGACAGACTTGGAAGAAGGAGAGGAAAACTACTTCTGAATTTTTACCTACTGAACCCTGATTAATAGCAGTGGAACACTGTCAGATATCAAAAGAATATTGAATATTGAAGCATTATATATAATATCATTATTGACAGATATAGTGCCAGAATATGAGCCCCACATGTTGAAAAGCACTCAAAATACAACTGGGGAAGAGCTGCCTCCTCAAAGTAGAATTAATAATGGTGCCAAGAATGGAGTAAGGCTTTGGGGACCTTCATTTGCTGATGGGGCACAACTCAAAATGACAAGAAATAGTTATAATCATCCATTAATAATCAAAATATAGAATGCATGAAGTATGCACCTAGGAAAATTGAAAAATTTCAAAAATGAAATGGAACACATCAACAATGACATCCCAGACATTAGTGAGCTGAAATGGATTCATACTGGACATTTTGAATAAGACAATCACATGATTTTCCATGCTGGGAATGATAAATTGAAGAGTTATGGCATCGCATGCATCATCAAACATTTAATGACTGATAACGAAGTATAATACTGGTGGTAACAGGATAATATTCATAAATGCCTACAAAGCAGACTAAGGAGCTCTGGTAGTGTAGCAGTTATGAGCCAGTCTGCTAACTAACCTTAAGGTCAGCAGTTCAGAACTACCAGTCACTCCATGGGAGAAATAGGAGGCTTTCTGATCCCGTAAAGATTTACAACGTCAGAAACCCTAGGCAGGGTCACTGTCAGTAGGAACTGACTTCACAGTACATAATCATTGTTATCATCACAAGGCAGACTAGTTAATAGTACTATTATTAAAACATACTCATCAACCACTAAAGCCAGTGTTGATGAAACTGAAGGATTCTGCCAACTTCTTCAGTCTGAAATTGATCTAACATATAATTAATATACATTGATAATTGCTAGTGATTGGAACGCAAAGGTTGGAAACAAAGAAGAAGGATCAGTAGTTAGAAAAGATGGCCTTGATGACAATGAATAAAGAAAACCACAGATGAATTGGTGTATTTGATTTATGGTGTTGGAAAAGAATATTGAAAGTCTCATGGGCTTCCAGAAGAACAAACAAATCTTTGTTGGATGGGAGAAGTATAACCATAATGTTCCTTAGAAATCCAGGATGGAGGAACTTCATCTCTCACACTTTGGATATTGCATGAGAGAATTTTACAAGACCAATGACTTATTCATTGCAAACACTTTTTAAAAACACATCAAAGATGACTGTACACATGAACCTCACCTGATGATAGGAAAGCTCTATATCATCAGCCAAAACAAGGCCAGAGAGAGACTATGAGGTGGACCATCAACTGCTCATATTAAAGTTCAGGCTGAAGCTGAAGTAAATTAAAAGAGCCAAAATATGACCTTGAAAATATCCTACCTGAATTTAGAAATCACCTGAAAAACAGATTTGATGCATTAGATATTAATGACTGAAGACTAGAAGAGTTGTGGGATGACATCAAGAACACTATACAGGAAGAAAGCACATGACCATTAAGAAGATAGGAAAGAAAAAAAAAAGACCAAAATGGATGTCAGAAGAAATTCTGAAACTTACTCCCAGCGTAGAGATGCTAAAGCAAATGGAAGACATCAGGAGGCAGAAGAGCTGAACAGAAAACTTCAAAGGACACCTCAAGGAGACAAAGTATGATAGTGAAATGTGCTAATAACAGGAGTTAAAAATCCAAAAGAGAATAGCACACACAGCATTTCACAAGACGAAAGAACTGAAGAGGATTTCAATTCTCCACTTGCAATATTGAAGGATTCTACAGACAAAATATTGGATGATACAGAAAGCAGCAAAAGAAGATGGAAGGAATATGCAGTCACTGGATGAAAAAGAAATACCAGGAATGACAAATTCATTATCAAAAGCAATAGATCAAGATTTGTCCTGAAGCACAATGCTTACTGTGATAATATCCATACATCTACAGGGGAAACCAGTTAATACCACTATTATTCATATTTGTGTGCCAACCAGTAAAACTAGTTACCAACTCTTTCAATCTGAAATTGATCTAACATGCAATCAAGATGTTCTAGTAACTACTGGTGATTGGGATGCAAGGTTGGAAACAAAGAGGAAGGATCGATCAGTAGTTGGAAAATATGGCCTTGGTGAGAGAAAAGATGATGTGGATTGCATGATAGAATTTTGAGAGACCAACGATTTCTTCATTTCAAATACATTTTTTTAAACAACATAAAGATGACTATACACAGGGCAAAGAACAAGGCACCAGGAATTGATGGAATAAAAATTGAAATCTTTCAAGAAAGTGAGGCGGCACAAGAGGCACTCACTCATCTCTGC
>NW_006408878.1:1619193-1625734 GCF_000296735.1 Chrysochloris asiatica
TCAAGTGTGGCAGCATTAGGGAGGCTGGCCCAGGATGGCACATTATTTCGTTCTGCTGTGCATGGGGTCACTATGAGTCGGTTCCAACTCAATGGCACCAGACATGGATCTCACCAGATGGAATACACAGAAATCAAGTTGACTACATCTGTAGAAAGAGATGGTGGAAAAGCTCCATATCATTAATCAAAACAAGGACAGAGAGAGACTTGCTCATATGCAAGTTCAGGCTGAAGCTGAAGAAAATTAAAGCAATTCCATGAAAGCCAAAATATGACCTTGGACATATCCCACCTGAATTTTGAGATCATCTGAAGAACAGATTTTGCGAGACCAATGACTTCTTCATTGCAAGAACATAAAGGATGACTTTTTAAAGAACATAAAAGATGACTATCTACATGACCTCAACAGATGGAATACACAGAAATCAAATAGGAAGAAATGAGGAGATAAGACATTTGAACAGAAAATTTCAAAGGTCAGCTCAAGAAGACAAAGTCAAATATTATAGCGAAATATGCAATGACCTGGAGATAGAAAACCAAAAAGGAAGAACATGCTCCACATTTCTCAAACTGAGGGAACTGAAGAAAAACATTCAAGCCTCAACTTGCAATATTGATGGAATCTATAGGCAAATATTGAATGATGCAGAAAGCATCTGAATACACAGAAATACTGTGCCAAAAAGAAATGGTGGATGTTCAACCGTTTCAGTAGGTAGCATGTTATCAAGAACCAATGATACTGAAAGAAGAAATTCAAGGTGCTTTGAAGGCATTGGCAAAAAACAAGGCAAAGGGAACTGATGAAATACAAATAGAAATCTTCCAACAAACTGATGCAGCACTGGAGGCACTCATTTACCTACGTTAAGAAATTTGGAAGACAACTATCTGGCCAACCAACTGAAAGAGATCTGTAATTGTGTCCATTTCAAAGAGAGGTGGCCCAACAAATTATGGAAATAATCAGACAATATCATTGATATTCCATGTGAATAAAACTTTGCTAAACATAATACAAAAACAGCTGCAACCACACATTGACAGACAACTTCCAAAGGTTCAAGCCAGATTCAGAAGAGAACGTAGAACAAGGGATATCATTACTGACATCAGATGGATCTTAGCTGAAAGCAGAGAATACCAAAAATATGTTTACCTGTGCTAATGACTACACAAAGGCTTTAATGACAAGCTATGGACATCATTACAAAGAATGAGTATTACGGAACACTTAATTGTGCTCATGAGAAACCTGTACATAGACCAAGAGGCAGTTGTTTGAACAGAACAAGGGAACATTGAATAGTTTAAGATTAGGAACTGTGTGTGCCAGGAAAGGCTGTATTCTTTTGTCATACTTATTCAATATGTATGCTGAGCAAATAATTTGAGAAGCTATATTATATGAAGAAAATCTTGGCATCAGGATTAGAGGATAACTCATTAATAACCTGCAATATTCAGGTGATACATCCTTGCTTGCTTAAATATAAAAGAACATATAATACTTACTGATTAAGATAAAAGACCACAGCCTTCAGTATGGATTGCCCCTTAGTGTAAAGAAAACCAAAAATCCCACCACTGAACCAATGAACAATATTTTTATCAATGGAGATAAGATTGAAGTTGTCAAAGACTTCATTTTGCTTGGCCCAACCATCAACACCCAAGTAAGTAGCAGTCAAAAAATCAAACAACGTACGTTGTTGTTGTTAAGTGCCATTGAGTCAGTTCCGACCCATAGCGACCACGTATAGGGTTTCCGAGGAGCATCTGGTGAACTTGAACTGCCAACCTTGCAGTTCAAACAGCTTTGCAGTCTGGTACATTAACCCACAGTGTCACACCTGGACACCCAAACAACATATTGCTGTTGTTGTTATGTGCCGTGGAGTCGGTTCCGACTCATAGTGACCCTGCACAGGGTTTCCAAGGCTGTAAATTTTTACGGGAGCAGAAAGCCTCCTCTTTCTCCCGCGGAACAGCTGGTAGTTTCGAACTGCTGACCTTGCGGCCCGCAGCCAAATTCATAACCACTACGCTACCAGAGCTCCTTAAACAACATATAGCATTGGGCAAATTTGCTTCACAAGATCTTATTAAAGTGTTGAAGAGCAAAGATATCAGTTTGAGTACTATGGTGCACTTGATCCAAGCCATGGTATTTTTAATAACCTTATATGCATGGGAAATTTGGATAGTGAATAAGGAAGACCATAGACAAATTTGAGTTATGGTGTTGGAGGAGAATATAAAAAGTATCATGGACTGCCAAAAGACCAAACCAGTCTGTGTTGGAAGAAGTACAGCCAGAGTGCTCCTTGGAGGCCAGGCTAGCCAGATTTTGTCTCTCGTACTTGACATGTTGTCAGGAGGGACCAGTCCCTGGAGAAGGATGTTGTTTCTGGTAAAGTGGAGGGTCGGATAAAAAGAGGAAGACCCCCAGTGAGATGGATTGGCATGGTGGCAGCAGCAATGGGATCAGGTTAACAATGATTGTGAGGTTGGCACAGGGCCAGGCAAGGTTTTGTTCTGTTGTATATTGTGTCGCTATCAGTCAGTACCCACTCAATGGCACCTAACAACAACAACAACAACAAAATTAGTTTGTTAAGTTCTTTCGTGTCAGTTCTAAGTCATAACAGCCCTGTATAGGGTTTCCTATGAGAAGTTCGTGCATTTGAACTGTTAACCTTGTTGCTTCTAAGGCCAGTGATGATCTTACACGGTATGTTGTTATTCTTCATTGCAGTTGAGTTGGTCCAGACTCATAGCGACCCTGTATGGATTTCCAAGGAGCGGCTGGTAAGTTTGAACCTCTGATCTTGTGGTTCAAACTGACCTTGTGGCCCAGTGATTTATCCCATAGTGCCACACCAGGATTCCAACACATAGCAAGCTGTAAATTATGCAACTATTATTCAGGCTGACCCCCAAGTCTCTGTTCTTTCTACCACCCCAGGATATGCCAAAGGGCTTTCCACTCATCACAGATACATTCCTTATAGGCAGTCAATAACTAAATTACAGAGCTGATTAGAATTGGAAATTCTGAGGCAAGTAATGAAATACAAGAATTCCACAAAGACGATTAAGTGTCACAAAGCTGTTATGAATACTGTGATATCTTTTACACACAGAGTGGACTATCCTAATCGTGCTCCAAATGGAATTTGAAATTTGTCTATTTGCTCTGGTGGCACCTGTCAGGTCCCTATTAGCCTCTGTTGATATGCAAAGTTATTTTTATATTGATAGAAGGAGGCAGAAAGGGGATTTATATTTGGGGTTTACGGTTAGTAGTGTTAAAGGGGAGAAGAATAATTAGAATATAGGACATGCCAAGGTGCTTGCTGCCCTCCTTTCTACTTCTTCTTTAATTGTTTGGTTTTTAGTTTAATGAAGAGAGGTTAAAGCTAGATGGATGAGGTTACTATGTTCATATGAAAAAAAAATTATTGAGCAAAATCAGTCCTATTTTAGGGTGTAGGTAACAAATATAGCAAAAGGTTGAAGAGGGGGTTAAGTTCCCCATCATCCCACATAGAGTAAGTGACCACATGTGCATCCTTGGCAGTTACTGGGACTGGAGCATCACTTGGGAGTGGGTCTGCCTGGTTGAACAAGCTTGGGTAGGGCAGCAACAAAAGAGACTTTTATTTCGACAAGGAAATGCGTACAACTGTGTTCCACACATAGACAACATCTGGGATTCTCATAAACAATGGGAGGAGATTTGTACAGAAAGGAAGAGGCAGGAGATGTGGGAAGACACAAAAGGGAAGAGAAGATGTAGAGAGAAGATGCAAGGCAGTTAGGAGGATGGTGTTATTCTGACCCACTTATATTTGCCTTCTTCGTGAGGCTGGCTGACATTTATATATATGTAATGTGATACATTAATCCTGTTCTTTGTAACATGTTTATCATACTACAGATATTTGAAAGTTCTACTTGAAATATAGTGATAGTACAATAATTCTAAAACATTTGACATTCATTTTGTTTTTAAAGAAAAAAATAATCTTCTTATCCATGTCAGAGACTTGTGGCTCATTCTTTTCGAGAAAAGCTCTGAGTCGCTACTTGTGAATCACACATTCTATTCTTAACTTCCATATAAATGTTGACTTAAGTCAGACATTTCTCTGCTTCTAGAAATGCATGTCTTAAGGCAAAATGGTCTTCCCAGGACAAAATTTTATCGGAAAAAGTAAATGGTGTGATGCTCACAAAAGCATAGAAGGAATCTGAGAAAAGACATAGAAGTTATCCTGTTCATTGCTTTCAGATATCCCACTTTAGAAATTCTCATTAAAAGAAAGTGGCATCAAATTCCTTAACATACTTGGAGATTGTTTTTTTACAGTAAACGATCAAAGCTTTCAGGCTGTTTCATATGCACAAACACGTTGTTTTAGTTATGCACTGCTATTACAACAGAAATAATCACATGTGGATGGCTTCACACTTTAGAAGGCTGGATGCCTAAATTCAGAGAACTGACTGCGGAGAGGTTCTGGCCGCCCTTCAGCATCTGCAGGCTGACCATTCCTTGGAGATCTCCTTGTGTCCTGACAGTAATCATTCCCTGGATCTAGGAGCTTCACAGTGCAGGGACCAGGTCCAAAGGATGCACTCCACTCCTGGTTCTTCTTTCTGGGTGGTGGTGGGCCTTCTTTCTCTACTCAGGTCTCTCTCATTATTAAAGGAGTTGCATGCCACACCCTTGGAAAAGATTGAAATTGTCAAGGACTTCATTCTTCTTGGATCAACTATCAACACTCATGGAAGCAGCAGTCAAAAGATCAAACAATGTATTGCATTAAGCAAATCTGCTACACAAGACCTTTTTAAAGTGTTGAAGAGCAAAGATGTCAGCCTGAGGACTAAGGTGCACCTGACCCAAGCCATGGTATTTTCATTAACCTCATATGCATATGAAAGCTGGACACTGAATAAGGAAGACCGTAGAAGAACTGATGCTTTTGAGTTATGGTGTTGGAGGAGAATATTGAATATACCATGGGCTGCCAAAAGAACCAACAGCTCTGTGTTGGAAGAAGTGCAGCCAGAGTGCTCCTTGGAGGCCAGGATGGCCAAACTTCATCTCTCATTCTTCGGACATATTGTCAGGAAAGACCAGTCACTGGAGAAGAATATCATGTTTGGTAAGGTGGAGGGTCAGAGAAAAAGAGGAAGAACCCCAGTAAGATGGATTGGCCAAGTGGCAGCATCAATGGGCTCAAACATGGCAACAATTGTGAGGTTGGCTCAGGATCAGGCAATGTTTTGTTCTGCTAGGAGTTGGTACTGACTTGATGGCACCTAACAACAACAACAACGTGCCACACCCTTGGAAATCTCCTGTAATTGGATCAGGATCATGGTGGATTTAAAGGTGGTGGCATAGTGCTGTAGGACAAGCACTGGACTACTAACCACAAAGTTGGCATTCCAGGCTTACCAGCAGCTCCTCAGAAACACTATACAGGGTTGCTGTGAGTCTAACCTACTTAACAACAACCACAAATCCCATCCTTAGGAGTCCTGGTGGCATGCTGGTCTGCTAAGCACAAGGTCAGAAGTTCAAATCCACAAGCCATTCTGAAGGAAAACAATGAGACTTTCCGTGCCCATAAATATTCACAGTGTCAGAAACCTTATACAGGGTCACCATGAGTAGAAAATAACTCAATGGCATAAAACCACCACTATCAGCTCACCCTTAATCCTCTGACTGATTTATCACATCAGATCACACCACAGGGCATCATCGCATAACCGCCAAACCACTGAGCATCACGGCCCTGCCTGGCAGACACATATTTTGTTGGGGTCCCAATTCAATCCATAACACAAGCTTTAACTAAAAATGATGATTTACTGCCAAACATCTTGGAGTTCTGGTGTGGTGCTGTAGGATAAGCACTGACCTGCAAGGTTGGTTTGAACCACAAGTTTGGTGGTTCAAACTCACCAGTTGCTCCTCAGAAACCCTGTACATGTTTGCTATGAGTTGGAACCGACTCGATGGCACTTAACAGCAACAAATATTTTAAATAAGAGATTGTAGTAGGAGAACAAGATACTAGTCCCAGAAGTTATTGCATAGGAACAATTCCAAGACCCAAAGGAGAAGAGAATTACCATTCCCAGAGTGAGTATGAATGCAGGAAAAATGTAATAGACTGTATTTTGGGAAGTAGTGTGGTTCAGCTACTTACATCTGGAAAAATGTCTATGGGGCAATGCTATTAACTGAAGTGTGTACCAAAAAATATTTATTGTAAATCCTATTCCTTATACTTGTGAATGTAGTTCCATTTGAGGATAGGGCTTTCTTTGCAATTCATGAGACTGGATCACTGTAGCATATGTCTTAAACCAATCTCCTTTGATGATAAAATGAGCAGATTAGGCACAGAAGCAAGCAAAGATGGGGTAGGATAGGTGCTACACCACATGAACCAAAGAATAGAAGAAACAGAAGCTAAAAAGAGACAGGACCTTCCCCTAAAGCCCAC
>NW_006408878.1:1626864-1628993 GCF_000296735.1 Chrysochloris asiatica
AAAAAAAGGAGACTCATAAATATATGCTATCAGCCCTATTTACCTAACTGCCCTTTGTCCTTCCACACACACTCCTCAGACTGTCCTTCAGGGCTTCCTTTCCCGGGTATAGCACAGGCCGTGTCAGGATACTTTGGGCCACTGAGTTTCCTTTTTCCCGGTGTTGCTTTATACTGACAGAGTGATGCTAGCGGTCCCTCCTTCAGTTAAGGACATCAAATCCAGAGGGCACTTGTTTAGGATAGGGATGGGAAAGCAGGCCTCTGCTCTGTGTTCCAGCTTCTCACACACTCTCTCCCCCATTGCCACTATTTATTTTGTTTTCTCACAAACCTGCTTCTCTATTGACTACTGAGATAACTCACCATTAAATATATATATTTTTAGGATGATTCTACCCTTTTATCCTAGTATTTTATCTTCTTTATTTTTTTTCTAATGTTATGCCTCATTGGTTTCTAACTTTTTATCTATTATTTGAAGATGAATTTGTTATTTTACAATCCATTTTAACTGTTCACCTTTCTCTTAAATTTCCGTCCCCTCCTATCTTTTTCTTCATTTTGAATTTTTAAATCAAATATATCCTCCTCTTCTTTACTTCTACTTTTCCAGAATACTGTTCATGAAAGTAGAGAGAGAATACTGAGCCGGTTCTCCAGCCAGGAAGACAGGAAGCCATTTCTTCCCAACCTTGCCTGCACCTATCCCACATTAGCCTTTTCAAGGACATCGCTTCAAAATCAAATCCCAAGCAATCTGAAAGACTCAACCCACTGCCACTGAGTCAATTCTGACTTATTGTGACCCCATAAGACTGAGTAGAACTGCCCTGTTGCTGTGATGGGCTAATTATTAGACTGCTAACAACAAGATACACAATTCAAACCCAACAGCCACTCTATGGGAGAAAGACAAGGTTTTCTGTTCCTGTAAAAATTCACAACCTCGGAAAACTTGTGGAGCCTCTATACTCTGCCCTGTAGGGCAGCTTTGAATCAAATTAGGAACAGGGATTAGACGTCCAAAGTTGAAAATCTTTACCAAGCATTCTTCCACAACTTCCTCACTTGGAGCAGGTGGTAGTTTCAAACCACCCACCTTTTGGTAGCAGCTGAGCACTGTAGCTACTGTTCCACCAATGCTTGGTTACCACCACCAGGATCCTGCTGGTTAATAATTCTCCTTCACACTGTAATTCTCCTGGGATCACAGATGCCTCTGTTTATGTCACATGATCAAGTCCATGTCTAAAATTTCTGTGCAACTTTTGCATTAAAGGATCAACACTGGACCTCAAGCAAAGTCGGTTTGAACCACAAAATTGGTGGTTCAAACTCACCAATTGCTCCTCAGAAACCCTACACAGGGTCACTATGAGTCAAAAATGATTCAATGGCACTTCACAACAACAACAACAGCATTCATTGGACAATCTAGAAGAAAATGCCAGTGATCACCAAACGGTTTTGCTTTTTACCATCTGAAATACATTTGGTAGACTATTCCCTCAAATACTTTCAATTTAGCATCTAATTTTTTTATCATAAGTTTATATATTTGCAGGATATGGGTTTTCTAATTGTAAAATTGACATTTGGAAATAAAATTGTTAAATCATTTTCTGAAAATGTACTCAATAAAGTCTAAATGTCAGAGTAATTTGATACTCAGCATTGCATAGTTTTAAAAATATATGAGGTCTTTTTTAATGACCAGAAATTTAATATCATTAATATTGCCTCTTAAATTTATATTTCCATTCCATTTACTCAGAAAATGTTATCCAACTTGTAACATACTTTAAGCTTGAAAGCATTTTATAGCACTATCATTTTTCTCTGTAACCAAAAAAAAGCATATAAATCAGAATTAAATCTGGAAAAAAAAATCCTATGATTTTAATGATAAAATTTTTTCTTATGGATGGATTTATCATTATAATTTCATATTAGGTAAACAATTATGTGAATAATCTTATAAATTTTAATCACTTTTATAGAAAACAAAATTTTCTTAGAAAGTATCCCTTAATGAGATGAATTAACCTTTTTAGTCTTCAATCCACTCATTATATATTAAGCAAGTCTGCTGCACAAGAACTTTTTAAAGTGTTGGAGAGCAAAGAT
>NW_006408878.1:1630233-1638776 GCF_000296735.1 Chrysochloris asiatica
CCCCCAACCCCCATTTTGGGTAGCTAATGTCCAGTTGCCCATCCCCATTGGGTTTTGAAGGCTATAAATCATTACAGAAGCTGACTGCCACACCTTTCTCCCAAGGAGTGGATGGTAGATTCAAACCACTGACTTTTCATTTAGAAGACAAGAACTGGAAGCCCTGTGCCAAGAGGCCTCCCTTATTTTTGTTTGTTTGTTTTCACAGCACTAGGTGTGGGGCTAGAGGATAAGCACTAGACTAATAACTGTAAGACTGGTGGTGCAAACCCACAGCTGCTCCTCACAAACCCTACACAGGATCGTTATGAGTTGGAATCAACTCAACAGCACACTGAACAACAATATCATTAAATTATTTGAAATCCTGAGTCATGTGCAAAAAAACCCAAAGTGACATATTATGAAAAATTATTTTCAGCTGCCAATCATCTGACTTCTGGAAATAGGTCCTCCTTCAGTTTTGTTAAAAGCAAAAAAATTGAATATCACTTTACTTGCATAAGACATTTTTACCCAATAGTCAGAGTCATTAGATTTACTTACTATTTTTTAAGATCACCACTGTGACAGTATTTCACATGGTCCCTTTGACATGAGCTGACAATTTTTACATTCTTTGTAATGCATCAGAGTGAAATTAGGGGTGGTGATCACATGAGTGTTTCTTTTGCAGTATAGAAGAAGGACTAATACAAAAGACCAGGTTAGGAAAAGAGAACTTGTAATGCCAAATATGCTGATTCTCAGGCACATCTGCTTTAGGAAAGGGAAGTGATAGAAATTAAAGTCTGGAAGATGATGTCCTTAGAATTATCTATGACTGAGTGCCCTTTAGAATGCATTTACATATGCCACGGTACACATAGCAACATGGGAAGACCACAGCCAATGTCCCTGGTTTGATTTTGTTGAGAAAGGATAAAGAGTTGAATATTCCAAAAATATTAGTGGGAAAAAGAACAATACTAAGTCCACAGCCCAGCTTCAGACATAGCTCCAAACCAGGTAAGTGTTAGGGTCATAAAGATGGGGCCACCAGCTTTCTCAAAAGAGTGATAGGTTCTTGAGTTCAGGGCAGACAGATCTGACAGTCTACACTCTCTTGGGTCTTGGGTCTCTCTGGGAAATTTCTCACTGCACAGGAAAATGACTCACAAAGCTCTCCTCTGGCTCTATTTCTATGGAACAATAAGAGCCTGAGAAGGGTGACTTCATTAGGGTCATAACCATGTTGACAATACCATGATGACAATAGGGCCCAGCTTCATACACTGCTCTCCTTTTAGAATACCTGTGGTCTCCTTTCTCAAGTTCACATTAAAGAAACCTTCTAAGCCACCTACCCAGTAGAAGAACCTACCACAACACTATACAAACTTGTTTAACCTCCAACTCAACCTCTGAAAGACAGCTCCCTCCTCTTTCTCATGTTACTGATCCTCTGGTTACTCTCTCCAAGTGTACAACACCATTTTCCTGATGTCCAAGAAGTTCCACTTCAATCAAGAGGAGATTTGATCCAATACTAACTTTATTTTCAGGAATGGGACAGGAAGTTGCATGCTACATTTATGTTCTGAACTAATTGGCCAGAATTAGTAGCATGGGCCCGGGCAAACACAAAGGAGTCTGTGTTTGGAAGGAGTTCTCATCAGGCACACCTAGTGAACAGCCCGGGGGATACTGCATCACCCTCGTTTCATTCCTTACCACTCTATCTCACACTCATTCTAGACATGGCCTCTGTCAAGTTTCTCGGTTGTTCCCAATAAGCTCTTTCACTCATTGTATCATTGTAATGTTGTTTCTTCTATTCAGACTCTTTTTCCTCCAGTATTTGGGAGAATATTGAGACTATCATTCTCATTCTTCATGCCATAATTAAAATAGTTTCAATTTTCAGCTCCAAAAGATTTGCTGTAACTACCCCCCGCAAACCTACGTGAGGTCCCTCCCCTCTTTCAAACCTGTCATATCTATTGCTTTTGTCCCTCTTATGCTCACTTGTAAAAATGTGTTATTTCTGTACTTAATTAATTCAGGTCTGTCTCTGCCACTGAACTATTCATGCCCTATGAGAAGAGACCAGGTCCATTTTGTTCACTACTGTGGAAACAGCCGATGTCTAATTGAAATACTACAATAAATGAGTGAACCTAGGACCTTGAAATAAATTTCTCCCTCACTTCATATCAGTGAATTATAATTTTTAGAAAACAAATAAGCATTAGTGCCATATTTGACAAAAAAAAAAAAAAAAAAAAAAGAGTAGGAGTATCCAAGAGAAAAACAGAAGCCATTCATCATTTTAATAATGTAAAATGTCCAAAATTTCATATTCTTTCAAAATCAACTCAGTATAATAAAGTACTATAGGATAAGCTGAGGTTGGTCGTCAGTTCTGATCATCAGGGCAGATTCTAAACGCCAGGGAAAGTAAACTTGAACCTTAGACTTTCATGTTATTGTTGTTGTTAAGTGCCAACAAAAAGCGACCCTGTACAGGGTTTCCAAGGAATGGCTGGTGAGTTTGAACCTCTGACCTCGTGGTTCAAACCAACCTTACAGTGCAGCGCATTAACCCACAATACCACACCAGGACTCCTAGACTTTCCTAGCCAGGTGTAAAGCCTGAGAAGTCTACTTTTCTTTAATTTTCAAAATAAAATCATTGGTCCATTCACTTACTGCCTTGTCTTTTACATTGTGTTGCTTCTGCTAAAAAGTTTCAAAATAAATAAAGCAAAAGTAGCACTGTTTAAGGAAGTTACCCTAGAACTGTTTAAGTATCTGTCCTAATAATGGGCTTGATCCTTGCCAATTATTTATCTTTAGTAACTATAAGAGCATGGTCTGGCCTGTCTGGAGCCAAAGCTTAGAGTTTAGCATTTATCAAACAGACAGCTCTTGACCCCATTTGGCTTTTGACCTTAGAGCTTATTAGACATCCTTCTAAAAACCAGGCAAGGCATTTCTTCGTTAGAAATTGCAGGCTGAGGTTTCTCT
This sequence comes from Chrysochloris asiatica, assembly GCF_000296735.1. NCBI lineage: Eukaryota > Metazoa > Chordata > Mammalia > Afrosoricida > Chrysochloridae > Chrysochloris > Chrysochloris asiatica. The sequence goes on from NW_006408878.1 coordinate 1,633,243, forward strand.
GGCTAACGTGCTAAAAAAGAAACAGAGAAGAGTTAGGTCTAGTTATTTTATTTTGAGCACTAGTTCACATCTTATGTGATGTTATAGGTATGGTACTACTAGATTGCTAACTGTTCAAACCCACCAGCTGCTCCTCTGAAACCCTGTTCAGGATCACTATGAGTCAGAGCTTTTAGATGGCACTTAACAACAACAAAGTGCACGCCTTATTGTCTTGTAAAAAAAAAAAAAATCCATGTGAATAATAGAACATTTGGAATTCTCACCATTGTTTTCTTGCAAACTCATGAGTAATAGGCTGCAATGAGTGGACATACGTGATACCTTGAATTAATTTACTTAATGTGGCTTTTCTATCCAAAGTCTTCTTAATTCCGAACAAATGATTGGATGGGATCATGTAAACAGGGTATACAGGACTCTAACACCAGGCCTGGTTAGTTGTGCCATCCCACTAGGTTTTAAAGGAGCCACACTGTTGTTGTTAAGTGTCACTGAATCAGTTTCGATTCAAAGCGGCACTGTATTTGGTTTCTGAAGAGTGACTAGTAAGCATGAACCCCCGGCCTTGTGCTTCAAAAGCAAAAACAAGAAAGAAGAGCATGAGTGGAGTGTGAGATTCTGACCTGGAAGAGTGGTGCCAGCAAAGGTGGTGGCAGAGGTCTGGAGAGACAAAGCAGGTATGGGCTTCGAGGGCTATGAATTGAATAAAGCTGAGTGCCTGAGGACAGAAAGCTGGCTTGCAGAATGTGCCTTTGGATATTTACAGACTTACTAAGGAGTTTAGTAACACTCACCTAAGCAAGGCAAAGGCCAAGGGACCTCATGGCTGAGAGGTCAAAGACAAGAGTGAGGCCTGCCTGCTGTACTGCAAAAAAGAGGCATTTCTGACTAGATAACGTCTGCATCCTGAGTTGTTTCTGATCTTGAATTGTATCCTATTCACTTCCCTAATAAACCCCATAATTATGAGTATTGTCTATGGATTATGTGGGGCCATTGTAAGGGATTATCAAATCTAGATATGAAGCAAAGAATGCTGTCAGAGGGATGGTTGGTATCAGAATAGGATAAAGAAGCATGTCTGACCTCAACTTGGTAGTAGTCAGCCTTGGGCTGATTTGGTGTTTGATTCTCCTTCTACCTTGTGAAGCCAGGAGAAGTCAGACAAAGCCTCTGCAATGCTTTTTGGGACATAAAATAAACTTCTCATTTGCCTATCAATGATGTTGCAATAGTAAGCATAGGAGTGATGCTTTAGACATCAAGGAGAAAATTTTGGTGGTAGACCATAGGGATATGCACTTTTAAAGCTGTAGCTTAACTATTTGTTATTGTTGTTAAGTGCCATCTAGTTGGTTCTGACTCATAGTGACCCCTGTATGGGTCTTCTGAAGAGAGGCTGGAGGATTTGAAATGCCAACATTGTAGTTAGCAGTCTTGTGCTTACTCTACAGTACCACACCAGGATTTTTTTTTTTTTGGGGGGGGGGCACCACTCTTATATGAGCTTAATGAATTCTCCCTCATTGACAAAAATTAAAAATATAACGCTTCTTTTACACATACATGATATCATATGAAAATAATTTTTAACATTTCATTTTAAATTAAATGGATCACATTGAGAACCTAGTAAAAGTGATTGATCTTCTCACTAGGTGTGTGTGTGGGGGGGTGCTGCAGGAAGACCAGAATCTCTCCACTTAACTCTGAAATTTTGCATATAATGCAAAGAAATCAAATAACCCCCTTTCAGGGATAAAGCCCCTCTAAGGAAAAAAAAAAAAAAAAGTAAGCAAATAAACTAAAAAGCAATTATTTTAAAAGGACATCAACTCTGGCTGATCTCCCACACATTGAATTCTTTTATCACCAATTCTTCAGTATTAAACTTTCCAACTATCTGTTAATCCTACTTGTCCACGTAGTAAGTTTATTCAGGGTTGGATAGTTAGAGCATAATTATCATTACCAAAATACTGAAATCATTCCTGTTCTGGTTGGTAAGTAGTTGCTGCTTTGGACTCCCATAAGTCGCCAACCATTAATCTGCCCCAGCACCCAGGATACACAGGGTCATGCTATGATCGAGCAGTGAGAACACGGAAGCTCCATACAGCAGGGGCTTCAGGGATGCAGTGCCAACACTAAGATAGTCACGGATTTGGATTGGTCAGTGCCCATGACTTACAGAAATGATGAAATATTTTAAGCATCACCCCTGAGTCCATTTATTTTTGTCCAAAGAAAAAATCCACCTGGAAGGAGAGAAAGAACCCTAGGGACTCTTTTTCAGCCCATTGAAATTAAGGATATAATTTAACAGTTGACTTTATCCTGACATTTTAACAGTTGTTGTTATTATTAGGTGCCTTCGAGTTGGTTCTGACTCATAGTGACCCTATGCACAACAGAACAAAACACTGCCTAGTTCTGTGCCATCCTTACAATTGTCGTTATGCTTGACTCCATTGATACTGTCACTGTGCACATCCATCTCTTGTGGGTCTTCCTCTTTTACGCTGACCCTCCTCTTTACCAAGCATAATGTCCTTCTCCGGGTCTCTCTCAATAACATGTTGAAAGTATGAGAGACAAAGTCTCACCATTCTGGCTTCTGAGGCGCACCCTGGTTGTACTCCCAACAGATTTGTTTGTTCTTCTGGCAATCCATGGTAATTTCAATATTTTTCTCCAACACCATAATGCAGATGCATCAAATTTTCTTCATTCATCCTTATTCATTGTCCAACTCTCACATGCACATGAGGCAATGGAAACCACTATGACTTTGGTCACACACACCTTAGTCCTCAAACTGATGTTTTTGCTCTTCAATACTTTGAAGAGGTCTAGTGCAGCAGATTTACCTAATTCAATACATTGTTTGATTTCTTGACTGTTGCTTCCATAAGTATTGATTGTGCATCCAAGCAAAATGAAGTCTTTGACAACTTCAATCACAATTTAGCCATATTGATCCAATTGAGAGGATTTTTGTTTTCTTTACAATGAGGCGCAATCCATACAAGTTTCATTTCTATCTCCAAGACTATATTTTCCAACTAATGACCCTTCTTCTTTGTATCCAATATTTTATTGCAATCACCAGTAATTATCAATGCATTTTATTGCATGTTTGATCCTACTGACATTTAAAATAGTGGTAGCACAACTTCCAACATTAAAGTCACACACAAGTCCCCACAGTACAAACTTACAGGCATGTGGTGATTTTTTAGTGTTGTTGTTGTTGTTAGGTGCCATCGAAACAGTACTGACTCATAGCAACCCTATACACAACAGAATGAAACACTGCCCAGTTCTGTGCCAACTTCACAATTGTTGCTACATTTGAACCTATTGCTGCTGCCATTGTGCCAATTCATTTCACTGGAGGTCTTCCTCTTTTTCTCCAACCCTCTACTTTACTAAACATGATTTCCTTCATTAGGAACTGGTTCCTCCTGATAATATGTCCAATGTATGAGCGATAAAATCTGACCATCCTGGCTTCTAAGGAGCACTTTGGTTGTATTTCCTCTAACACAGATGTGTTTGTTTTTTGGCAGTCCACGGTACTTTCAATATTCTCCTCTAACATTATAACTCAAATGCATTTTTAAGAGTTGTTGTTGTTGTTGTTAAGTGCCAACAAGTTGATTCTGACCCATAGCAACCATGTATAGGGTTTCCAAGGAGCAGCTGGTGTGCTTGAACCACTGACCTTGCAGTTCAAATGACTTTGCAGTGTGACGCATTAGCCCACAGGGCCACACCAAGACTTGATTTTAAGAATAGGGTGTCAAACATATTTTTCACAAAGTATTTTCTACTAAGAATTCAAGACATTTGAAGAAAAGAATAATTAGGAGAAGCAGATACTGTGTAGATTGGGTGACAATAAAGTAAATAGATCCTTTGGGTTTGTAGAAAAGAGAGCAACTGTTGTCATTGAATCAGTTCCTTTTCAAAGTAACACAACAAAAAGGAGTAGAATTGCTCAAGGGTTTTAAATCTTAGTGTGGCTCTTGAAGTTAATCACTCAGCTGGCGAACTGCAATCATGGAGGTTCAAACCCATTAGCAATTCCATGGAAATCCTATACAGGGTCACTATGAATGGAAAACATCTCAACAGCACTTAACAACAAAACAACAATCTTTACAGCAGCAGACTGTAGTATCTTTTTCCTAGAGTCTAGTGAGTTTGAACCGTGGACTTTTGAGTGAGTACTAAGGGCTAACCCACTCAGTCACTTATTTGACTGCTTGGACTACTGGCAATTCTTGGGTTAAGGTTATCTTATTTACACATGTTCTGTAGTTACAAAGCAGCCCTGGAAAGTCAGATATATTAAAAACTCAACTTACATACAATACTTCATAATCACAAATATATATTACTTTGCTATAGCCATCTAAATATTATTATTATTGCATTAAAGATGTTTTTGTGACTCTAGAAGTGTTTCTTTACTTTTTTATTATTATTTCTCATGAGAAGATACACGAGCGTAGTGGTTACAAATTGGGCTGCTAATGTCAAGGTCAGCAGTTCGAAACTACCAGCTGTTCTGCGGGAGAAAGATGAGGCTTTCTGATCCCATAAAGATTTACAGCCTCGGAAACCCAGTGCAGGGTCACTATGAGTCGGAACTGACTCCACGGTACTTAACAACAACAACAAGACAAATATTTGACTAGCTAACTGTGGATCAACATTGGACTATGAACCACAAAATCAGTACTTCAAACTCAGAAGCTGCTCCTCAGAGACCCTATACAGGGTAACTATGGGTCAGAACAGTTTCGATGGCACTTAACAACAACAATAACTGATTGTGTTCATTATCTAGTGCTGCTATAATAGTACTACCACAAGTGAGTGGCTTTAACAAACAAAAATTATGTTCTCAAAGTTTGTTGTTTTTGTTAAATATTGACGAGTCAGTTCAGAATCATAGCGAATCTGTATAGGGTTTCCAAAGTTGGTGGTTGAAACCCACCAGCCATTGCTCAGAAATCCTGTACAGGGTTGCTAAGACTCAGCACTGACTTGAAAGTATGTAACAAAAACTACTGAGACTGACTGAAGATAAATCCTATGCTAATCCCATGCGAGTAAAGTTTTACTAAAGGTAATACAGAAATGGATGCAATTATACAATGACAGAGAACTTCCAGAGGCTCAAGCTGTATTCAGAAGAGGCTGTGGAATGAGGGGTTTTGGCTGAAAACAGAGAATATCAGAAAGATGTTTGCTTGTGCTTTTTTGACTACACAAAGACTTCCGATTGTGTGGATTGTGACAAGCTATGGGCAACACTGCAAAATATGAAGATTCCAGAATACTTAATTGTCCTCATGAGGAATCTGTACATGGACCAAGGGAAGTCTTCAAAAAGAACATGGCAACACTGAATGGTTTAAAATTAAGAAATGTGTGTGACAGGGTTGTATTCTTTTACCATACTTATTCAACCTGCATGCTGAGCAAATAATCTGAGAAGCTGGGTTATATGAAGAAAA
>NW_006408878.1:1639886-1640986 GCF_000296735.1 Chrysochloris asiatica
TTAGGTTACCTACATTCTATTAAAAGAGCTCTGGTAGTGTAGTGGTTATGAATCGGGCTGCAAATCACAAGGTCAGATATTCAAAACTACCAGCCATTCCACAGGAAAAAGATGAAGCTTTCTGCTCCATAAAGATTTACAGCCATGGAAACTCTGTACAGGGTCGCTATGAGTTGGAATCGACTTGACAAGCACATAATCACCACCGTATTCTATTAACTTTTTCCTACATTTAAAACAGTTTATTTTGTCCTGCAATCTACCTGATGTCCTCACCACATGGATCTCTGTTCCTATGATTTTATCTTCTTTCGCATTGTAATTGTTTTGATCATAGACTGACCTCCCAGATCCTCTGAATTCATTATTATACTTTGTTCTGTTCTGGATTCTTCCATCTGTCTAGGTGGTGCTGCCACGTATGTCTATCTCTAGTTGTTGTCTGTTCTTGTTGGATCTCAGTCCAAAGAACTCCATTTAGGATGCTTTGAAGCACTCCCTCTATTCACCAGAGTGGAGGTGCACAGGTAGCGGGAGACCAATGAACAGAGAAAAAAAGAATTCCACACCTTTATCTTCGAGGTTTGGTCAGATGTCTGTGGTGGGAGCGCTCCTCTGATCCTTCACCCACTCCATCATGAATAAGATAACCATTCTGGGAGCAGCTAGCAGCTGCAGATCAGAAAAAAAAAACAACCTTTCTTGCTTCTGCTACAAATCCCACTGGCTGTATGCCTTTGAACTTTCTAAATATTCCTTTATATGTAATTCAAGTTCTGGGACTATCTCCTGAACCTGATTCATCTGGTATTCTGTGTTATTACTAGTGGAGGTCTGCACCACACTTTTCCCTAATCTCCCATTCCTAATTCTATTGGAATCACATGTTAGAACAAGGAAATACTCTTTGATAGGAGGCTGAGTACCCCATGTGTAAGTGAAGTCAAGTAGAAAGAAGAGATCGATGGAAAAAAAATAAATGGATGTAATTCCATGTCAGTCTCTGGGACCCTGGCTCAATACCAATGTCTTTTATGTATAAGTCTTTAAATACCCTTCCAAGACTCCTGGTGTGGTGCCATTGGATCAGCACTGGACTT
>NW_006408878.1:1644932-1666757 GCF_000296735.1 Chrysochloris asiatica
GAAGAATGGATAAACAAACTGTGGTACGTAAACACAATGGAATATTATGCTACCTTGAAGAGTAACAAGGAAGCTGAAAGCTACCACAGAACATGAATGAACCTTGAGGACATTACGTTGAGTGAAATTAGTCACAAAAGGAGAAATACTGCATAGGACCAATACTGTAAAAAATTAAAAAAAGAACCCATACTAAAGGGATGGGGTGGGATTCTTTGCTTGTTACCGGGATGTGGGGATTTGGGTTAGGGGAGGGAGAGGAAAGTAGAGCACAAGGTAAGGAATAGACACAAGAAAGTTTGGGTGCTAAGGAAGGGAATGATACACAAGAAGGGGGAGAGGAATAGAAGAACAAGATGGATGGGAAAACAATTAGGCTGGTTTGCATGGGTTAAGTGGGACAGAGATAAATAATGATGTATGTACAACCTTGAAACAACAGGACTCTGGGATACAGGGATTGAGACATGGTTGGAATATGCAAAAGGGGGGAAATAATGTTAAGATGTTTGGCTGTCTTTTGAATCTTGGTTCATTGGCATACCATTATAAAATAGACACTTGAGGGGGAGAGAAAGGAATAGCCAGAAATATCACCATAGAAATCTTGTAAGTCTGCCTTCTGCCTATAACTGATTGGAATATCTAAAATGGGGCTACAACGTGCCCAGTGAAGGAGGCTTCCTCAGAGCCTCTGTATTACATAAGACCATAGGTGGAATTCTGAACCCCATCCAGAATCTTCTGAGGTGGGAAATTTCCACTTGAAAGGACAAGCAGAGCAGCCTGGAGCAGTTAGAAAAACAGAAGATACTGCCTGAAAGAAAGACCAACAGGAAAAATACAAAACAATAACGGCATTCTGACTGACTACTACATAAACAAGCAAGTTGCTCACCCAGGAGACATCAAGGCAAAAGGCTGGGCCCCCTCAGTGAAAACCCCCTTCCAAGACTAAGACTCAACGGGAATACACGAGTACACATGTGCTCTGACTGGTGACCACGTTGCTCACTGATAAGGGGAAGTAAGGGAAAAACAGCAATGAAGCTGAATGCTAAGTCCAACCACATTCAATAAACACCTGTGAAACTGGGTGGAGACCTGGTTGGCCAGCAGTTTGTCAAGACCTGGGGACTCCTGGGGCCCAGAGTCAGTGACATAGCCACAGAGGACTAGAGTGGAGAGTGAAGCATCCAGCTGATAAGAAGAGAGGGCATATGCACAAGAACACCCACATTTACAGATAATACCCTCTTGACCTGGCTTCAATGGCTGGATGATCAGAGCTCAACTAGAAGAAGAAAGAAGAGGAAAAAAAGAGTAATACGATACAATTTGATGAACTTAATATACACCTATGGATGCAGTAGCTCAAAAGAGGGAACAAATCATTACAGTGAGGATCATCTCACCCCCTAAATACACAGGGTAGACAAGGATGGTCAACTTGGACACTGGCTACCCCAAATGGGGGTGGGGGTGGGGGGGCTACAAAGGCAAGAAGTGACTGGCTTACAAGCTTTCAAGAGGGAGCCTAGATCCACAGGGCACGGAGGAAGGTAGAATCTCCACTGAGTAGTATCCAGTCTGTCTGGATGGGACTGATGAAAGGAGATGTGGATGGCACTTATGTGGTACAACAGTGAATAATTGATATCAGGACTGATTGTGAGGGTTGGAAATGTAAAGGCAGACATTTTTTTGCAAAAGGAGTGGAGTGGTTGTCTTTCAGTCCAGGAGCAGTGGACCCTGGGACCATCAAGGGAGAAGAGCGGAGTGCAGGACCCTACCCAGAGAAACAATGACACCAGAGATGGAGGCAGAGATGAAGACATGGAGAGATGGAGTGGCTGGGAACTCTGGACCCAGAGAGGGAGAGGCTCTGTGTGCTGACAACCAGGGGGCAGGCTAGTGAGGCGTACCATTTGGTTTGTTGCTATGCATGGAGGGGATTGTAATCATGGCATTGAAATGATATATGATAGGATGAATGTAAAGCTAATGTTCTCCCATGTAAGCTATCACATAACTCACAATAAAACATTTTAAAAAAAAGGGGGTGTCTGGAACTAAAGTGAGTGTTACAGACTGAGATAAGAAATTTTAAACATGTAAGGGAGAGATTATTAATATAAAAATAATATAAGTCTTCCCCAATTTGCAAATAATTTTTGCTCCTCAGTCTGTCTTTAAGTTTAATTTTTATGTGAGTCAGAAGAGTTAGGTAAAGTTCATATCTAACTTTAGGAAGCCAGACTTTGTCTTAGTATATAGTGTACCTTTCCATACATAAGAAAACATTAAAGAAACCCTTCCATTATTCTAAAAATCTTTAACATAATAAGTCAATAGTAATAATAATAATGATGTTTTGATGCTTGTTACAAAGTAGTACCCCTTTCTTACTGTGAACTATAACATGCACTATAATTTTTTAATACAATAGGTATTATGGGGGGTGGTTCATAACAATGGATGATATGAAGGTCAGACATTCACAACTTGGGACTGTCTGTCTACTTAACAGCTAAGACTTAACCATCATCAGTTTTAAAATAGCATGCTTTGTTAACGATTCAATTTGTTAATGTTATTTAGTGTGCAGCACTGTGGGTTAATGTGCGGGACTGCAAAGTCATTTTTAACCATAAGGTCAGCAGTTGAAACTCACCAGCTGTTCCTCAGAAACCCTCTACAGGGCATTATGGGTCAGAATCCACTCGATGGCACTTAACAACAACAAGTGACAAAAAAAAGGCATGAATGTCACCTAGTACACATATTGAAAACACTCTGCAGTGTCACACTTTGATTTTGATAGCAAAAAAAAAAAAAACAAAAAACAACCCAGATTAGTCAAATGCCAATAGACATATATTTTTACAATTTATGAAAAAGAAGTTATGAATACACGATTTGAGAAGAAATATTGGCAGACTGATTTAAACTTTTTCCTATATCTTTTCCAGTAAGACAGAATAGAAAAATTTATAATGCAGAAACTTCATTTTTAAAAGAAGCCTTAGGCTTTCTGATACAAAATCAAATAATTGCTTTGATTATCATCTAATCTACTATTCAGTCTCGAACGAGTTATAGGTAGAAGAGAACTGTTCGATATTATGGCTCTTTAACGTATGATTTTCTTTCATACCTAAGAATCAGTATCCCAAACTTGCTATTGACTAAAGAAGATCATGAATGTATTTTATGAACCAGTGCATAATTATTCCCATTCAGTTGAGAAAGTTATTAAGCTTCATAGCATTTACTAAAAGCTTTAGCCATAAATGGGATTTTCCATGAGAGTAGGAAACTCATCACAGTGATCTGAAAAAGTAGATCACAAGGTAGTGTAAGGACAAATGGTTATAAAGTAAATGACTCGCGATGATTCCATCTGTTGCATAAATGGAGACACAAGATTGTCAACTCAAGAGTGCACATAGGGTACTAGGAACAAAAAGACCTTTGCTCTCCACAAAAAAACTAATAACAACCTCAGAAGATACATAATATTCTGTCTGTTTCTGGCACATAAGACCCTTTAACAATACTCCAGTGAGGGATAAAAGTGAATACCAAAGTGAAACCACCATCAGCTGGAACTAAGGCCAGGATTATTAATGTGTAAAAGACTCTAGGTCCAATTATAATGCACTGAGCAAGATTCACATTCCTGGACCACTGTTGACCCTTGAGTTATTACAAATAAGTGTATTCATACAAGAAGCATTGTTGTTGTTAGGTGCCCTTGAGTCGGTACCGACTCATAGCGACCCTATGCACAACAGAAGGAAACACTACCCAGTCCTGGGCTAACCTCACAATTATTGCTATGCTTGAGCCTATTGACACTGCCACTTTGCCAATCCATCTCACTGGGGGTCTCCCTCTTTTTCTCTGACCCTTCACCTTACCAAACATGGTATCTCTCTTCAGTAACTGGTCCCTCCTGACAATATGTCCGAAGTACAAGAGATGAAATTTGGCCATCCTGGTCTCCAAGGAGCACTCTGGCTGTACTTCATCCAACACAGATCTGTTTGTTCTTTTGGCAGCCCATGGTACTTTCAATATTCTCCTCCCACCATAACTCAAATGCGTCATCTACGATCTTCTTTATTCACTGTCCAGCTTTCACATGCATATGAGGTTATTGAAAACACCATGGCTTGGATTAGGCGTACCTTAGTCCTCAAGTTCACATCTTTGCTCTCCAACAATCATTTCAAGCAACTATACACTGTGTCTATTACTCTTCTATTAGTTTGTCATACTGTGGTGGCAACACTGTGACGCTGGAAACTATACAAGTGGTATTTTAGATACCAGCAAAGTCACCCATGGTAGACAGATTTCAGCTGAGCTTCCAGACAAAGACAAACAAGGAAGAAGGAGAGGTGGATTACTTACGAATATTTTACCACTGAAAACCTTGTAAATAGTAAGGGAACATTGTCAGAGTGCCAGGAGATGAGCCCCTCAAAATAAAAGGCACTCAAAACATGACTGGGTTGGAGCTGCTTCCTCAAAGTAGAGCTGACTGTGATGACACAAACGGAGTAAAGATATAGGGACCTTCATTTGCTGATCTGATGAAGTGCAACTTAAAATGAGGAGACACTGCTGTAGACATCCACTGATATTCAGAACATAGAATGTACAAAGTATGAATCCAGGAAAAGTTGAAAGTTATAAAATTGAAATGGAATGCATACAGATTAATATCCTAGATATTAGTGATTGCAAATGGGCTGATACTGGCCCTTTGGACTCTGACAATCACATGGTTACTCCACCAGGAATGACAAATTAAACAGGAATGGCATCACATTCACCATCAAAAAGAACATTTCAAGATTGATCTTGAACTATAATGCTGTCTATGATAGGATAACATCCTACAAGGAAAACCAGTTAATACCACTATTATCCAAATTTATCACTAAAGCCAGTGATGATGAAATTGAAAAACTCTATCAACTTGTTCAGTGTGACAATGATCAAATACGCATTCAAGATATCTTGATAATTACTCATGATTGGAATGGAAAGATAGGAAACAAAGAGAAAGTATCAGTAGCTGGAAAATATGGCCTTGGTGATAGAAATTATGCTAGGGGTTGCATGATAGAATTTTGCAAGACCAGTGAGTTATTCATTGCAAATAACCTTTAAAAACACAACATAAAAGACTGTACACGTGGCCCTTACCAGATAGCAAGCACAGAAATCAAAATTACTACATCTGTGGGAAGAGACAGTGGAAAAACTCCACAAACATCGGCCAAAACAAGGCCAGAAGCAGACTGTTGAACAGGCCATCAGTTACTAATATGCAAGCTCAGACTAAAGCTGAAGAAAATGTAAACAACTCCACAAGAGTTAATATATGACCTTAAACATATCCCACCTGGATTTAGAGATCATCTCAAGAACAGATATGATGCATCAAATACTAATGACTAAAGACCAGAAGAGTTGTGGGATGGCATCAATAGTATCATGCAGGAAGAAAGTAAAAGGTCACTTAAGAAGACAAGAGAAGAAGAAAAACATCAAAATGGAAGTGCAAAGAGACTCTGAAACTTGCTCTCCAGCAAATGCTAAAGCAAATGGAAAACATGAATAGGTAAAATTGCCGAACAGAAAATTTCAAAGGGCAGCTTGAGAAAACAAAGTCAAGTATCATAAAGATATGTGCAAAGATCTGGAATTAGAAAACTAAAAGGGACGAACATGCTCAGCATTTCTCAAGCTGAAAGAACTGAAGAAAAAAACCAAAATCAACAGCAAGCCTTGACTTTAAATGTTTTCTTCACTAAGTACCTGTTTTATTTGTAATCAAGAAAATCAGTATGTTCAGTAAAAGCAAACAAACAAAGAGTAAATGGCCATTTAAAATTAGAATATCATTGATCATATGAATAGCATCAGCTTTCCTTTGGATTGCAAAGGTTAGTTTGAACTGCAAGGTTGGCAGGTCAAGCTCACCAGTCACTCCTTAGAAACCCTTAACAGGGTGGCTATGAGTTGGAACCAATGCAACAGCACTTAACAACCACCAACATATGGTATAAAGTCAAATCTCAGATCTGTCAAATACTTGTTTTATGACTTTATCAAGACAGAATTTCCATATTTTATAAGTCAGAGTTACAAATCATTGGATCCCAGGGAAATGAACTGTCAGAAGTAAAGAGTGAGTAATTAAAGGCAATCACTTATAAAACATCAACAAGGATGCGTGTAACCTGAATGTTAATAAAGATACAGGCATACTTTTTAGCTATTTCTAAATAGCCTACACTAAGACAACATTGTGAGTATGGGTAGGACTGGGCATGTTCGGTTGTACATGGGATCACCATGAGTTGGAACTGACTTGACGGCACCTAGCAACAAGTAAAGCTTCCAGACAGAATAGTCTAGCATACCACAAGGACTCCAAACTGAAAGAAAAAGAAAGCTGATGTTTAAGAACTTATCTTATTTTGCTAAGCAGTTATGCTTTTGCATGAGCACTAATCGTTTGCCTCTGCCTTTATGGAAAATAAAGAGAAATTTAGCATTTATAAAAACACTTGCCATGAAGCAAAAAAGAACCATAAGACCACATAATAGAATTCTGAATTTAAAAATTTAATCCAGTCTTTACAGACAGAATCTTTGAATAAGTTAATCAGTATATTTCCAAAGAGAAAACAAACTCTCAATTTTAAAAAGACAAGTTCTGTGCTCAATGACTCAAGTTTACTGTGCATTAAGAATTAACAAGAACATATGAGATATAAAAAGATAACTTTAAAATTGTGTCATACATTCATTTGGATTCACTTTACAATGTAGGCACACAAAACTCTCTAAAAGGAAGTTTACTTTTACAAGTCACTGAACACTAATGCATAGTCTTAATGAGACCATAAATACATTGGTCAAGGCTGAAACCCAGAAAGCTAATCACTAAGGCAATTGTGATGTTTCCATGGGGGAATAATGGAATAGTGAGCTTTTATGATATTTAATTACATAATTTTCCAGACGATTAGCTTATAAGGAAACATCTACTTTTTTCGTTTGTTTGTTTGTTTGTTTTTATCACATACCCATCTCCTGACCAACTGTCTTCTTTCTTTCCAGAATAACAGCTAATGATTGTGAAAATATCATTAAAATAGGCATTTATTTTCTGAAGTTCTTGTTGTATATTTTCAGAGCTGAAGAAACATGAATGTTTCTTGATATTCATCCCTAGTAAATAGAAAATGAAGATGATCCAGTAATTCTGAAAACCACCATGAGAGAATGGAATTCTGAATGTGACAGAGAGTAAAAATGAGAATGGAAGAAAAGTAAAGGAGAGATAAGAAAACTAGCATTTTGTGCCTGCTCTATATTGGATAGTATTTAATTGGACGCTAGAAGGTAGTTTTACATTTTTTTCACGAATGAGAAATCAAAGGCTGTTAAGTATAAAGTCACCTGTTGAAGGACAAAAAGCAGCTGGGGGAAACTGAAGCATGACTCTCTAGCTTTCTGATTCCGAATGCCATTTACATATGAACAGCATACACTCAACATGCAGAATTGAAGAAAGATGTTATAGACCAGCAACATATGATCAAAGCATGGGAAGGCGCTGCCACTAGGAAGAGTACAAGAGAGGTTGTTGTCACTGTTGTTCCAGTCAGTTTGTAGTGAGTTTATAGACAATGATTGTTAGTTACGTTTGAACCCATTATAACTGCCACAGAGTCAAATGGATGGTTACAGCTGTTTCTCCTCATTTTGAGTTGTGCCCCACCAACAAATGCAGATTCCAAAAGCTTTATTCTGCTCATTTCCTTATAGTCAACTCTGCTTTGAGGAGGCAGCTTTTCCCCAGTCATATTTTGAATGTCTTCCAACCTGAGGGGCTTGTCTTCCAGCACTGTATCTGACAATGTACTGCTGTTATTAATAAGGTTTTCAGTGGGTAACCACTAGGAAATAGTCTGCCTTCCTTCTTCCAATCTGTCTTCATCCGGAAAATTTGCTGGTATAGCTTCCAGATGAAGCATCACAGCAACGTGCATGCCATCACAGTATGACAAATTGACAGGTTCAGTGGTAGAAAGGTGTAACTGTTGATCTCCCCCTTTCCAGAGGAAAGAAGAGTGAAGAAATCAAAGATGCATAGAAAGAATCAGTCCAAAGGACTAATGGACCATGGAAACCTCAATATCCAGGACTCTGGGGCCAGAAGAACAATATGGTGCCCATCTACCACTTCTCTGATAGGGTTCACAATAGGATGTTCTGGATACAGGTAAACAATAATATTAGGGAGGTATGCACTGCTAAGAATAATCATTTGAAATCAAAAGAGCATCATTTGCCAAGGACCATGGAAACCTCAATATCCAGGACTCTGGGGCCAGAAGAACAATATGGTGCCCATCTACCACTTCTCTGAAAGGGTTCACAATAGGATGTTCTGGATACAGGTAAACAATAACATTAGGGAGGTATGCACTGCTAAGAATAATCATTTGAAATCAAAAGAGCATCATTTGCCAAGGACCAAGGTCAGAAAGGCTAGGAAAGCAGGAGGAATGAAGGATACAAAGAGCTCAGTGACAAAGTGATGTTACATTGTGGGCATTGTAATCAATGACACGAAATAAAATGTATATGCTTATTGAATGAAAAAATGATTTGCTCTATAAAACTTTACCCAGTACACAATAAGATGTTCAAAAGAGGGAAAGATTGTGAATAGCTATTAAAAATGTATTCTTAATAAAAAGCCATTAAATTACATAGTTTTCCCAGTAGGGCTTAATTGAGTTGATTTAGTCTCACCATTTTGGTAAAGAATATTTTAACATATTTGAGTGTCTGAAATGATACAATGATTTTGTATAATTGTGCATAATTTATTAAATTAAATATTAATTGTAATGTTAAATCTATATTTATTGAACTAAGATAGTCATATCAGAGGTCAATTAGTAACTCTGCTATCCATCAATGCATTTATTTATTCATTTCGTTGTGTGGGTGTGTGAAAGAAAAAGATACCAGATACTGTGATGGATACTGGGGAACATGATAATATGTAAGACAGAAAGGGCCTCTAACGTATACAGAGCACTAAGACTTTGAAGGAAACATTATATGCACATATTTGCTTATGTAGGTTAAAGGGGAACAAAAAGAGGCTAGAACAATGTCTCAATCAATAGTTGCAATATCACTGTATGTTAAAATTCCAGGCTAGAAACTGCTGCTCACTCAGCTATATATCCCTACAATCCAACCAATATCTTTTACCCTCAATAACCTGAAATTCTTTCTCATTACACCTTATATTAAAGGGTACAGTCAGACATGATGATATAAGATTGACTTATAGTCACACCTTGCCCTGAGCAAACTCTTAAGAAAATTATCAACATATAGCCCAAATCAAAGAAATATGAGGGAAGATAATCAGTCTTTGAATAATCAAATGAAAGTTAAGTAGAATGTTAATTGCCCACACAAGTAGACTCAGGATTGATATTTTTCACATAAAAAAAAAATCTATTTTCTTTTTTCTTCTCACTATAGTAAAATGCCCCATTATTCCACCACAAGGCCAATCTTCTTTGCCTTCAATGAAGGTAACATTAGGGAGAAGGAAACAGAACTAAAAAACTGATGAGGTTGAAACTGTATCATAGAATTCAGAAGATGTTGTGTATCTTTGAATTGAGAACACCCCCCTAGTATAAGAGAGGATTAGCTTATGGGGGGCGGGGCGGGGGGCGGGAGGGGAAGATAGCATCAGAATGACTAATGAAAAAATCTTGCTATTTCTTTTTTAATCTCTGCAAAAACCTAGTGAGAGTCATGTTTGACTTTCCTAGGCTTCACATAGAGGAAAGACAAAGGATCAAACCCAAAATGTTCTTCCACTTCTGTAGGTCTTTTTTGGTTTCTTGTAGTAGTGTTTTGTAATTTTCTTTGTATAAGTCCTTTGTTTCTCTGATTATGTTTATTCCTAAATATTTCATCCTTTGGGCGGCTATTGTAAATGATATTGCTTTCCTAATGTCCTTTTCAGCGCTATCATTTTGCTATAGAGAAATGCAACTGATTTATGTATGTTGATTGTATATCCTGCCACTTTGCTGAATCTCCCAATGAGGTTTAGTAGTTTTTTTTACTGAGTCCTTGGGGTTTTCTATATATAGGATCATATCGTCTGCAAATAGAGAGAGTTTTACTTCCTCTTTGCCAATTTGGATGCTTTAATTTCTCTAGCTTGTCATATAGCTCTGGCTAAAACTTCCAGCACAATATTGAATAGAAGTGGTGACAAAGGGCATCCTTGTCTGGTTCCCGTTCACAGAGGGAAGGCTTTCAGTTTCTCTCCATTGAGAGTGATGTAGGCTGTTGGTTTTGTATATATGCTCTTGATTATGTTGACGAATTTTCCTTCAATTCCTAATTTGTTGAGTTTTTTTTTATCAGGAATGGGTGCTGGATTTTGTCAAATGCCTTTTCTGCATCAATCGATATGATCATGTGGTTCTTTTCCTTTTTCTTATTTATATGATGGATTACGTTGATCGTTTTTCTAATGTTGAACCATACTTGTTTCCCTTTTATGAAACCAACTTGGTCATGATGTATTATTTTTTTGATGTGCTGGATTTTCATGTGGATTCTGCTGGCTAGGATTTTGTTGAGAATTTTTGCATCTATGTTCATGAAGGATATTGGTGCATAGTTTTCTTTTTTAGTGATGTCCTTTCCTGGTTTTGATATGAGGGTTATGCTTGCTTCATAAAAAGTATTAGGGAGTTTTCCATTCTCTTCTATATTCTGGAATAATTTGAGTAGAATTGGTGACAGTTCTTCCCTGAATGTTTGGTAGAACTCACCAGTGAAGCCATCTGGGCCTGGACTTCTTTTGGTTGGGAGTTTTTTGATGACCTGATCATTTTCTTCTTTTGTTATGGGTTTGTTCTAGCTTTCCACTTCATTTTGAGTAAGTTTAGGTAGGTCATGTTTTTCTGGAAATGTATCCATCTCTTCTAGGTTTTTTGAATTTGTTGGAGGACAACCCTTCATAGTATTCTGTTATTATCCTTTTGATTTCGTTTGTTTCTGTTGTGACATCACCCATATGGTTTCTAATGTGATTTTTTTTTGTGTCTTCTCCCTCTTTTCTTTTGTTAGTTTTCCAATGGTTTGTCAGTTTTATTAATCCTTTCAAAGAACCAGCTTCTTGTCCTGTTGATTCTTTCTATAGTTTTTCAATTTTCCATCTCATTTATTTCTGCTCTTATCTTTATTATTTCCTTTCTTTTGGTGACTGTAGGTTCCCTCTGCTGGTCTGCTTCCAATTGCTTCCAGTTGTGTTAATGTGTTAATTTCGGTTCTTTCCTCTTTTTGGATGTGTGCATTTATGACAATAAATTGTCCTCTCAGAACTGCTTTTGCCATGTCCCAAAGATTTTGATATGTTGTGTTTTCATTCTCATTTCTTTCTAGGAACTTTGTAAATTCATATTTAATTTCTTCTTTTACCCAGTCACTTTTCAGTGGGGTGTTGTTCCGTTTCCATGTATTCAACTTTATTTCCTTGGTCTTCTTATTGTTGATTTCTAGTTTTAAAGCACTGTGGTCTGAGGAGATGCTCTGTAGAAATTTGATGTTTGTTAATTTATGGAGGCTTGCTTTGTGACCTAACACATGATCAATTCTGGAAAATGATCCATGTGCACTGGAGAAGAATGTATATTGTGCTGTTGTTGGATTGAATGCTCTGTATACATCGATGAGGTCAAGTTGGTTGGTTGTGTTGTTTAGTTCCTCTGTAACTTTGTCGACTTTCTTTCTGGTTGTTCTGTCCCTTTACGAAAGTGGCGTATTAAAATCTCCCACTATAATTGTAGATTTATTTATTTCTTTTTTTCACTTGCGAGTGAGGGAAACTGACGTCCTGGATCTTATAGTAGATCCGGAGCTCTGGAGTTGTTCTGTGAATACTTCTTGTGTGAGATCTCAGTCTCTCTCTTGCACGGAGATATCCCTGACTTTCTCTACTGCCGTGGAAACTGGAAGTTCCTCTGAGACAAATCTTGAGGAAGAAAAATTTGTAATTTTAATCAAGTTCCTTTTATCTATTTTTGTTGTTGTTGTTATTGTTGTTGTCGCTTATATTTTTGGTGTGGTATCTAAGAATCCCTCATACTATGAACATATTGTCAGGATAAAGGATAGACCAGACTTTAGAGAAGGACATCATTCTTAGAAAAGTGGAGGGTCAGTGAAAAAAATGAAGACCTCTTCAATGGGACGGATAGATACAATGACAGCAGAAAGTGTAAGAACAATTGTGAATATGGTGTAGGACCAGCAGTGTTTTGTTTGTTGTGCATAGGGATGCTATGTGTTGGAACCCACTCAACCGTACTTAACAACGACATCGAATCCATTGTTAAAGACTATGTCCTGAAATGTTAGTTTGCTGTTTTCTTGTAAGAGTTTTATTTAAAGAGAAATTATAATCACTCCTCACTTACAGCTTAGTGGTTAAGAATCAGGTTGCAAACCTCAAGGTCAGCAATTCAAAACTACCAGCTGCCCTGCAGTAGAAAGATACAGCTTTCTGCTCCCATAAAGATCTACAGCCTTAGAAACCCTGTACAGGGTCACTATGAGTCCGAACCGACTCCATGGCACATAACCACCACCACCATTTATCAACATAGTTAAATTCCAAAGATCAAATTGTTATGCAAAAACTGGCATTATATAAAAATGGAAAATGACCACATCTGATAAACAAAATGGAGAATGACTAACTTATTACATAACTATCAAATTACATTATTTATTAAATTACTGCCAAATCACTGAGAAGTATGGTCAGGCCTAGTTGATACATATTCTTTTTTTTTTCCAAAGATTTAATTATTTATTTTGGAAAACGAATAACTTTGTCATTATAAAGAAATAATACCTGAGTACATACTACTTAAAATGAACATCTTTTTTATGGACATGGACTTCTAAGGTTGAATGATACATTCATTACAAAGTATTTTCCTGGGACATACCTTTAGAGTGACATCGCATATGTTATTTCCAATGCATTTCCATTTAATTCATATAGAATCCATTCTGAAATTGTTCAAAGGTAGATAGCATGGTACTGTATATGGCAAAGGCATCTTGAAAGCCACTCTAGAGGTCTTTATTAGAAAATGGTAGAGAAAGTTTTCATTTAATATACAGATCCAAAAAGGAGGCAGTAAGGAAAGCAGGATGAGTAATCTGGATACCTACTGAATGTTAAAAATTATGACAAAAAGGTTTAATTTTTTTAAAAAGCAAGCAAATTTTTATTACTTTTTATATTTTTCTAGCTTGACAGGAAAAAAAAAAAAATCAGGTGTAGCCAATAAAATGATCCTGATTTTGGATCGATCAAACCAAACACAAATCAGTCTGGCAAATCAAACAAATAAAAATTCTGTATAGTCCAGGCTGGTTGACTTATTAATTACAAAGAATTATTTATTCCTAGTTCCCTTCACAAAGAGAACAGGATCTCCTCTAGAATGAAAGCCATCTCTGAGATACAGAAAAGGCGACTCTGGGTACAGGGACACATGTCATTGTCTTAAGTACACTTTATGACCGTCACCCAACCAACCAAAGCCCACCAGAAGACACGGCATATTCTAGGGAGAAGACACACTTTGCCTGCATTTTATCTAAATTGCGTGTTTGAGAGGCTGAAAAAGAATAAGCACTCTGTGTTAGCAGGACCACACAGCAGACTGTTTACTTTGCTGCTGTCTTTTTCCTTGATACATATTCTTAACCATCACAATGAGGGTTACTCTCACCTTACACCTCAGCATGTGTTACTGCTAGACATATGTCTTTAATGCACAATATAGTCAGATAGGAGTTTGTTTTTTCCACTATTGTTGTAAATGCAAAATGTTGATAACAAGATAGTCAATTAACTAGTAAGGAGTGTGTGAATGTGTTCAAAAACATTGAACCAGTATAATTGTTACAATAAAAGTCTTGGTTTAGGGGAAATAATCATAAAATAGATCAATTCCAACCTAATCAAGAACCATGGAGAAAGCAAAACTACCTAACAAAAAATAACAAGGGTGAATGAACCTTTGACTAGAGGAAATGTTTTTTAATTAAAAATTCTTACAACTTTATGCAGTGAAATCTAAAAAGAAATAATGGAAAAATTTCCAATAAAATATAATTTGTCAAAATAACCCAGGAGATAAGAGTATTCAAACAGATCAATTTCCATTAAAAAATAGACATAAGTACAATTAAAAGAAACTATTCACTAAGGAGCAGATGATTTCCCAAAAGAATTCAATGAAACAATAAAAAGTCAATCCACTCAATACATTTTAAACTTTTCCATAGCATAGAAAAAGGAAAAGTTCTAAATTATTTTTATCAAGTCTAAGCACCATTCCAAAACTTTATCAAGACCACAAATGAGGAAAAAAAAAACAAACCCAACTTACAATATACAATAATATATAATGAAATTAATGCAATTTTTATAGATAATTTATCATCAATGTATTGAAATGAAAAAAAAAAATGTCTAGGATATTTGGCTAATTTGATAAAAATAGGAACCAGACTGTGAAAAAGAAAAGGACTTGTTAAAAAAATGAAGAGAGATGGAAATTGTGTGTATATATATTTATATATAATTGGCATGTCTTACATACAAAACCACTGTAAGAACAAACACAGCACTAATAAAGATGGTACCTCCATTGGTGGGAACAAAGTGGAGGAGTCAGGGGTAGGGAAGAGACTTCTCTATTTTACCTTTTATAAAGTTTTGACTTCAAATTATCTATCTATTTTATATATTCAAAAAAAAAGTTAATTTTGAATGAAAGGGAGGCAGAAAGGAATCCCTGCTGCTCTTTGCATGAAACCACTTTGTTACATTATCTATGATTATAAATTATTCATGAAGAGAATCATGTCACAGATGCTTAAATGGATGTAGAATAGTTGCACTGTCTTTACTTCACTCATCTACTTTCTCCACAATATGAATTAATACCAATGAGTAAGAAACCCATTTGATACTTCTCTGGAGACAACAGCTAAAAATATCACTACCAATTCCTACCTTCAGAAGCTATCACTTTTCTCAGGGTACTTCAATCTTTTATTCTTTCAGATATAAGCAGCCCTAAGCTGCAAATAAATTATTAATTTACTGATTGAAACTACATATATCCTTATCCATTAAAAGGTTTTATTGTTTATCTACAGCCCAATGGTGAGACAACATGGACATACATCAACTCATAGAAAACATGTTCAATCATTCACAATGGCTTATGAGGTTTTTCTAAGTATGAAGGTGAGGCTTCAGAAAATAATCTGTGTATCAAAAAAGAGTAGTGAGAGAAAAGTAACTTTACTGAAAAATGGTGTGAATCATACAAGCTTAAAAACCTGGGAAATCTGATTCAACATCTATTTATATCTTTGCATTCATTCATTTTCAAATGAACTTATTCAATAATATAATAAGAAACATATTGTATGAGATTATTAAAAAATATTACTATCAAATTCTGAATCTCAGGGATGTTATTCTTCTTGTTTTAGGTGCTGTTGAGTTGGATCTAAACTATAGTTACCCTATGAACAACAGAATGAAACACTGACTATTCTTTGTAATGTTATCCATAACTTTCCATGAGCCACACAGTTGAAAGCCTTTGCATAGTCAATAAAGCACAAGTAAGTATATTTTGGGTATTCTCTTCCTTCAGCCAAGATCCATCTGACATCAGCAATGATATCCATCATTGTACATCCTCTTCTGAATCCAAGTTAAGTTTCTGGAGTTCCCTGTCCATACATTACTTAAACAATTTTTTAATTATATGACAAAATTTTACTTGTATGTGATATTAATGATATTTTTCAGTGATTTCTACACTCTATCAGGTCACCTTTCTTTGGAATGGGCACACATATGGATCTCTTACAATCAGTTGGCCACCTGGTCTTCCAAAATTCTTGGCATAAAAGAATGAGCACCTCCAGTACAGCATCAGTTTGCTGAAAGATTTCAATTTGTATTCCATTAATTCCTGGAACCTCGGTCCTTGCCAATGCCTTCAGTGCACCTTGGACTCTTGAAATGGTTCAACATAACCCACTTCTTTTTCTGAAGTTACTCTGTGTACTCCTTTTGAAACTAAGTCATTGGTCTTGCAAAAGCCTATCATGTGATCTCCAGCATTATTTCTATTAATAAGGCCAAAATTTCTAACTTTGAATCTTTCCTCTTTGATTGCAACATTTGCATTCCAACCACCAGCAATTGTCAATGCATCTTGATGCCATATTTCATCAATTTCAGAATAAAGAAGCTAGTAAAATTCCTTACTCTTATCATTACCAGATTTAGTGGTTGATGTATAAATTTGAATAATAGTTTTATTAAGTGGTCTTGTAGGCATATGGATATTGTCCTATCACTGACAGCATTATACTTCAAGATAGATCTTGAAATGTTGATTTTGATGAATGTGACTCCATTCCTCTTGAATTTGTTGCTGCCAGCATAGTAAACTATATGATTGTCAGTTTCAAAATGACTAATGCCAGTCCATTCCAGCCCATTAATACTTAGAATATCTATCTTTATGCATTCCATTTCATTTTTTACAACTTCCTATTTTCCTAAATTCACACATCCTACATACCATGTTCTGATTATTAATGGATGCTTGCAGCTATTTCTCTTCATTCTGAATTGTGCACCATCAGCAAATGAGGGTCTTAAAAGCTTTTTGCTCCATTTATGTTGTTATGGTCAACTTTACTTTGAGGAGGCATCTCTTCCCTGCTCATATTTTGAGTGTCTTCCAACCTGAGGGGTTCATATTCCTGCACTATAGCTGACAATGGTCTGCTGCTAGTAATAAGATTTTCAGTGATTTAACATTCAGAAGTTGTTTGCCCCTCCTTTTTCCTAGTCTTAGTCTGGAAGGCTAAGAAACCTGTCCATTTGAGCAAACTTATCGTAGTGGTTACTAATCGGGCTGTGAACCTCAAGGTCAGCAGTTCGAAATTACCAGCTGTTCCGCGGGAGAAAGCTGAGGCGTTCTGTTCCGGTAAAGATTTACAGCCTCGGAAACCCTGTACAGGGTCGCTATGAGTCGGAACCGACTCCACGGCACATAACAACGACAACATAGGAGTCTTGGTGTGGCTCTGTGAGTTAATGTGCCAGAGTGCAAAGCCATTTGAAATGCAATGTCGGCAGTTCAAGTTTACCAGTCACTCCTTGGAAACCCTATACAGGGTCGTTATGGGTTAAAACTGACTCGACGGTACTTAACAACAACAACAATCGGTATTTAGTTTGAAACTACCAGCTATTTTGCAGGAGAAAGATGAGACTTTCTGCTCCCATAAAGATTTATAGCCTCAGAAATCCTGTGCAGGGTCTCTACGAGTCTGAACCAACTCGACGGCATTTAACAACAACAACAATCGATATTTAAAATATCAGTGGCAAAGTTTCAAGCATCACTGCAACATGCAAGTGACCACAGTACAACAAACTGACTGATGCATGGTAGGAATCTCAATGTACAGCATCCTATAGTCTTTCACTTACCTTCTAAAGGCAAGGCATTGAGATCTAGTCTAATGTATCCTCGTCAAAACATTCTGATCAGCCTCCAATAGCAAAGAAACTCTGGTAGCCTACAAGGTACAAGTCAGGCTGCCAACCTCAAGGTCAGCAGTTCGAAACTACCAGTTGTTCTACAGGAGAAAGAAGAGGCTTTCTGCTCCTGTATAGATTTACAAACTTGGAAACCCTGCACAGGGTCACTATGAGTTGGAACCAACTCCATGGCATGCCACCACCACCACCAGTAGCAGTAAGGTAGACCTAATGCAGATACAGGAAATCCCAATTTCATTTTCATGCCTGTCAGTAGCTAGGAATGAAACCTTGGATCCATCATCAGCATTTCCTCAACTTACAAAATACAAGTATCTGGGCTAGATGCTAACAATCTCCAGTACTAAACATTCTGTGAGGATGCATGTACATGTACACTCAGTCTCCGAATAAAACATTTCAGGTGCTTGAGTTGAACCTTGGAGACTGGGGCTGTATCCTAAATCATTGAGTAGAGGAACTTCCTAAAACTGCTAATAGAATTTCACAAATGCTTGCTGCCACACCTACTCTTTTTTTAGAGAATAGAATGTGAATAGAGTGTGAATTTATGGCAATAGAGCAAATACACAGCAGTTTAATTTCCTTTATTATTATATTTTTAATTTACTTTGGATGACTAATGCTTACCAGTGCTCTTTTCAGCTGCCACAGACACTGAAAACTGTGTTCTGTCTGGATCTTGCCAAATCATGAAAGTATATAATGCTTTAAAATGTGTAAAAGTCAGCCCCAGAATACTGAGAGATTTCAAGTGAATTTCAGCTACTGAAATTCTGATACTTTCCCTTTTGTCTTAGACTCAATCAAGATAGGATATCAGAGAGCTAAAAAAATAATTAATTTTTAGAATCACAATGTGTTATAAATCATCTAACCTAGTTCTCCAATCCAGATGGCTTTTAATCTATCAGCAAAGTAGATCACTGGAAGTCTGAGTATAAACTTGGGCTTTTCAATTCAATTTGTGGAGAAGAACATTTTCAGACAGTCCATCCTTTCTCCAGTTCTGACAATAAAAGTATGGGTTAGAAAGAGTAGAGGAAGCAAGGGAGAGCTATTAGGTGCAGTGGGTGAACAATGCTGCAAAATAGCACCTGCACATTTGCAAACAAAATTTTAAACGAACTTAACAGGATTAAAAATTCAGCATGGCTGGCATCTTTGGGAGGAACACGTAATACCTCAGAACCAAAGTAACTATGAAACAACTAATTTATCAGTAGTGCAGTACCCCTGGCGTGGTTCTGGAGAATATGCACTTAACAAAAGTATTAGTCACCACATTCAGAGACACTGGTGGAAGACAGGTAGAAATCTAACAAAAAGAAAAAAAATGTGAGGGGACCTCAAAATTTTTGTGGAACATGGAACTAAAAGATAATAGAATTTTTCTATAAACTGTTTGAAGCGCCTCCCTAACCCCTTATATATTATGATTCACAAGGTTGAAATAATCGTAATAGAAAGATCTCTCCATCTCTCAGGACTACTAAGGAAAAGAACCTGCAGCCCTGGGGTTACACTCAACATATTTTAATGATCAATATGCTCAGGAACCAACACTCATTGCAAGCAGCCCAAAGGGCCTTCTAGCCGATTTCTGGTGCTAGAGCCCTACTGGGAGAAACAAACAACATATGCCTACCCTAGTGTATTCACTGGATGATTTTTTTTCCTTGAGATTTCTATCTTAGTACAGAAGAAATAATAAAGCAAATAACATCCTATAGGAGGTTAAGGGATTTGCAGTGTAGGAAGTTCTCAGACCATCTTTGCACCATGAAACCCAGTAAGCTATACAATCCTGCAGGGAAGTACTATGTCTACTATTAGTATCTCTTAGAAGAGCAGTTTACTGAAAGCAGAATTCAGTGAATATTGCTGACTCACTGAAAGAGAACACAGATACACCAGTCTCTCAGTCAGAGTTTCTGGAGTTGTTTCCTGCTAGGGATTCAGATGCAAAAACAGATGATTAGTTCTTCTTTGCTTTTAGATGGTCATGAACTGATTAGTAAATATCAAATTTCTAAACTCATTTATAACCATTTCTGTTGGAATTTAAATGGAAAGATGGATAAAAGAGGAAGATGGATGCTCCAGGACAAACAATTTCAGGATGTTGTTGTGTGTGCCAACAAATGAACTGCAATCACAATGACCATACAGAACAGAGGAGGAGAGTCCTGTAAGGTTTCCTAGACTGTGATACTGAACGAGCAGATTGCCTGGTCTTTCTCCCACAGAGCCACTAGGGGATTTGAACCTTTGACTTTTTAATCACTAGTTACTTAAACATTGAACAACAAAGACTATTTCAGGATAAACCAAACAACGTTGCTGTTTTTAAGTGCCTTTGAGTTAGTTTCAAATCCTAGCTATCTGTACAGGGTTTCCCAGACTGTAAATCTTTGTAGGAGCAGAAAGTATCATCTTTCTTCTATGGAGTGGCTGGTAGGCTTGAACCATCAGAGCTACTTTGTTCCCTACTGTTGGTCAATCAATTCTGACTTATAGGGTTTCAAGGCTGCAAATTTTTACATGGCACCTAACAAAAACAATAACAACATTGCTGGACTTCATAAAAGTCTGGACATACATAGTAACCTAGTGTGCCTCCTGGATCCCTGGTGGTACAGAAGTTTAGCATTCACTGCAGTTCAGCACTCTGGTTACCTACAGGTCAAAGGTGCTAACCCACCATCCACTCAACAGAATAAATATGTGGTAGTCTGCTTCCATAGAGATTTACAGCCTTGAAAACCATATGGGACAGTTCTGCTCTATTCTACAGGGTCACTATGAGTCCAAATGGTGTTGAATGCAGTGGGTAGCAGACGTCTGAAAGTTTATATTTAGAAGGGATTCAATAGTTCTCTAGGATAAAATAAGCTTAAGACAAAACAGAGACAGGCAAAGCAAAGTACTTCAGAGAAACTTCAGAAGACAAATCAGACAGGGCCCTTCTAAAAATTATGAGTGTCAAAGACTTTTAAAAAGTATACACATATCCTGCAAACTGGGAAAACCAATTGACAACAACATATCTGACAAGACACTAATCTCTAAAATGTACAGAACTTCAACACCGCAAAAACAAAAATACAATGAAATTTTAAAAAATGAACCAAATACTTGAATAGATATATTACAAAGAAGACATTCATGCAGCCAACATATACATGAAGAAATGTTTGCCATCATTAGCCATTAGAGAGAATTAAGTCAAAACAAAAACGATATATCATCTCACCTTAGCAATAGCAGTTAAAAATAAATAAAAGAAGGAGAAGAAAGAAAATAAACACTGGCAAGGATGTGGAATTGTTGGAATTCTCACACTACCAGTTTGATTGTAAAAGGGAGACAATCACTGTGGAGAATGGTAATGCACAGTTTTAGAAAAATGGGAATACAAGTATCATATGATCCAGCAATCTCACTAGTAGGTATATTTCATAGAGAAATAAGAACCTTGACATGAACAGATATATGCACACCCATGTTCATTACAATTCCATTCACACTACAAAAAGATGGAAACAACCTGAATGTCCATCATCAAGGTGTATGAATAAACAAACTATGGTGCACACACACTATGGAATAATATATAACATTAAAGAATAATGAAGAAACATCTTATGATATACCACAGTTACATACATTATAAGAAATTAGAGATAATTTCAAGTACAGATTTGATGCATTAGACACTAATGACCCAAGAACAGGAGTTGTGGAACGAAATAAAGAATATCACACAGGAATTAGGCAAAGGGTTATTAAGAAAACAAGGAAGCCAATATTCATAAGACAGTCAAGCATCTTAGTATCATCTCCACTCTTTAGACTATGCCTCGATCCCTGTATCACAGAGCCCTGTTGTTCCAATGTTGAGCATGCATCATTATTTATCTTGGTCCCATTTAGTTCATGCAAAACTGTCTCAGTATTTCCCTATCTATCTTGTTCTTCCCTCCTCCCCCTTCTTGTGTATTGCCCTCCTCAACACCTGAACTACGATATGTTTGCCCCTACCC
>NW_006408878.1:1667016-1668937 GCF_000296735.1 Chrysochloris asiatica
GCTGTCTCCATCTTTTTGCTATTGTGAATAGTGCTGCTAGGAACATTGGTGTGCATGTATCTACTTGTGTTATGGCTCATATTTATTGTATATTTATATACCTAGTAGAGGAATTGCTGGATCATATGGTATTTCTATTTTTAACTTTCTGAGGAAGCACCATACTGTTTTCCAGAGTGGTTGGACCATTTTGTAATCCCACCAGCAACGTAGGAGGTTCCTGGTCTCTCCACATCCTTGCCAGCATTTATTGTCATCTGTATTTCTGAACTTCGCTGTTATTGCTGATGTGAGATGATATCTCATTGTTGTTTTCTTGCTAACTACTGTAAAATAGAGACTTGAGTGGGATAAAAAGGAATGTCAAGAAACATGATTATAGAAAGCTTGTAAGCCAGTCTTCAGTTTATAACTGACTGGACTATCTAAAAGGGGTTCTATAACTTGCCCAGTGAAATAGCCCTCTTACAGAGCCTCTGCAGTGTATAGGAACTTAGGTGGAATTCTGAGCTCCATCCAGAACCTTCTGAGATAGGACATTCCCACTAGAAAGGGTAAGCAGACCAGCCTGGAACAGCTAGAGCGACAGAATATAAATCTTCAAGAAAGATCAGCAGGAAAATCCAAAATGAAAATGGCCATATGATAGGCTACTACAAGAATAAGTAAGTTGTTCGCCAGGAAGCCATCAAGGCAAGCAATCAAGTCCCTTTAGGACAACCCCCCCTCTAAGACTGAAACTCAAAGGGAACACATGAGCAGGAATGTAAGCTTGCTGGTGACCACATTGGTATACTGGTGAGTGGAAGAGGAGGAATGGTAGCAATGAAGAAATAGGCTGAGTTCAACCATGTTCCATAGACTCCCATTTACCTCGAGATTAGAGAGAGAAGAGGAAGGGCTGGTCGATCCAAAGTGTGGGGAGACCTAAGGACAACTGAGCCCATGGGCAAAGACATAGCCACAGAGAGCTAGAGCTGAGAGTAAGTATCCAGCTAATATGAAGTTAGGGGAGACACACAAGAACACCCAAACTTGCAGATAGTACCCATTTGACCTTGGTCAGCAGTGTGAAACTACCAGTTGTACCAAGTGAGAAAGATGAGGCTTTCTGCTTCAATAAAGATTTACAGCCTCAGAAACCCTATGCAGGGTCACTATGAGTCAGAACTGACTCCACGGCACATAACAACAATAACAACCCATTTGACCTAGCTTGATGGCTTGATAATCAGAAGTCGTATAGAGGGAAAAAAAAGAACATAATTTTTAATAAAGGAGATGAGGGTAAATTGCTATAATTTGATTAATTTGACCTATATTCATGGATGTAGTAGCTCAAACCATCAACAGAGAGTTATATAGTCTTCACATCAAGTATCAGTGCTATCCCCCTGTATATAGGGTAGCTAGGGACGGGCAACCTAGACATTGTTTTTGTTGTTAGGTGCCATCGAGTCAGTACTGACTCATAGCGACCCTATGCACGGCAGAACGAAACACTGCCCAATCCTGGGCCAACCTCACTACCGTTGCCACACTTGAATCCACTGATGCTGCCACTTGGCCAATCCATCTTGATGGGACTCTCCCTCTTTTTCTCTGACCCTCCACCTTACCAAACATGATATCCGTCTCTAGCGACTGGTCCCTTCTGACAACATGTCCGAAGTATGAGAGATGAAGCCTGGGCATCCTGGCCTCCAAGGAGCATTCTGGCTGCACTTATTCCAAAATGGATCTATTGGTTCTTTTGGCAGCCTATGGCTACCTAAAGTGAGGGGGCAATAAAAGCATGAAATGACTGGCTTACAAGATATCAAGAGGGAGTTTAGTTTAAGAGTGTTGGGTTGAAGATAGAGTTCTCACTGAATAGTTTTCATCTTGTCTAGATGGGTCTGGTAAAAAGTGATGTGGATAA
>NW_006408878.1:1669357-1673989 GCF_000296735.1 Chrysochloris asiatica
AAAAAAAGAGCTAAAATGAATAGAGAGAAATACTGTTAACTGATGGTATATGGTGGGGATTATAATCATTGTAATAAATCAAAGTATATGATTTGTTGAAAGTAAAACTGATGATCTGTCCTGTAAACTTTCACTTAATTCACATTAATTTTTTTTTTAGAAAAGGAAAAAGAAAACAAGGAAGAAAGAAAAGACCGGAATGTATATCAGAAGAAACTCTGAAACTTGCTCTCCAGTGTAGAGATGCTAAAGCAAATGGAAGAAATGAGGAAGTACAAGAGCTGATCAGAAACTTTCAAAGGGCAATTCAAGAAGACAAAGTCAAATATTATAATGAACTATGCAAAGATCTCGAGTTAGAAAACCAAAAGGGAAGACCATGCTCAGCATTTCTCAAGCTGAAAGAATTGCAGAAAAAAATCAGGCCTCAACTTGAAATACTCAGGGATTCTTTGGGGGAAAATATTGAATGATGTAGAAAGCATCAAAACAAGATGGAAGGAATACACAAAGGCACTGTAGCAAAAAGAAATGGTCAATGTTCAACCATTTCAAGAAGTTGCAGATGATCAAGAGTCAATGATCCTGAAGGAAGAAGTGCAAGGTGTGCTGAAGGAATTGACAAAGAATAATGCTCCAGGAATTAATGGAATAACAATAGAAATTTTCAGAAAACTGATACAGCACAATAGGCACTCACTCATCTATGCCAAGAAATTTGGAAGACAACTGCCAACCGTTTGGAAGAAATCTGTATTTGTGCCCATTCCAAAGAGCGGTAACCCACTGGAATGTGGAAATCATCGGACAATATAATTTTATCACATACAAGTAAAATTTTGCTAAAAATAATTCAAAAACAGTTGCAACTGTACATTAGCAGGGAACTGCCAGAGGTTAAAACCTAGTTCAGACAAGGACATGGAACGAGGGATATCATTGCTGACGTCAGATGGATCTTGTCTGAAAGTAGTAAAAAACATAAAGATGTTTATTGGTGGTTTCTTAATTTTGCAAAGGCTTTCAGCTCTGTGGATCATGACAAACTATGGCTAACATTGCAGAAAATGAGTTTCTGAAATATTTAACTGTGATTATGAGGAACCTATATAAAGACCAAGAGGCAATCATTCAAACAAAACAAGAGGCAATGAATAAGTTATAATAGGGAAAGGTGTGTGTGTGTGTTGGGAGGGGGGGGTGTATTCTTTCACCAAACTTATTAAATCTATATGCTAAGCAAATAATCCAAGGTGCTGGGTTGTATGAAAAAGAATGTGACATCAGAATTGGAGGAAGTCTCATTAGCAACTTGCGATACGCAGATGTTACAACCTTGCTGATGGAAAGCAATGAGAACTTAAAATACTCAACTGATGAAGATTAAAGATCGCAGTCTTCAATATGGGTTGCACCTCTATGGAAAGAAATTAAAAATACTCACCATTAAAGCAATAAACAGCATCATGATAAATGGAAAAAGAATGAAGTTGTCAACGACATCATTTTGTTTGGAACCACTATCAATACTCATGGAAGCAGCAGTCAAGAAATCAAATGATGAATTGCATTACACAAATCTACTACCCAAGGCTGAGTGTTTAAGAGCAAAGATGTTAGTTTGAAGACTAAGGTACATATGACCCAAGCCATAATGTTTTAATAGCCTTATATGCATGTGAAATAATATATAAGGAAGACCCTAGAAAAAAATGATAAATTTGAGGTATGGTGTTGGAGAAGCACATTAAAGGTGCCGTGTACTTCCAGAACAAAGCTGTGTTAGAGGAAGTACAACTAGAATGCTGGTTAGAAGCCAAGATCACCAGACTTCATCTCTCATACATTGGACATATTATCAGGAGGGGCCTGTGGCTGGAGAAAGACATCATGTTTGGTAAAGTGGAGGGACAGGGAAAAGAGGGAGACCCCCAACAAGATGAATTGGCACAGTGACAGCAACAGTGGCCTTAAGCGTAGTAGCAATTGTGAATACTGTGCAGGGCTGGGTGGTGTTTCATTCTTAGGATCGCTATGGGTCCAAACTGACTCAGCACAGTTAACAAGGACAACTGTTACAAAAACTCAAGAAAAGTTTCACAAACAGAAAGTAAACAGTCTATGATGGCTACATAGGAGGGGAAGGAGGGGAAATCACTAACTAGAAAATTGATATGCTGTAACGGGAATAAAGGAAAAGGCAATTTAAAATAAGGAGATTGTTGTTATTGTTGTTAAGTGCTATTGTTGTTAGTTTGGAGGGATCACAGTAAGACCAAAGCAAATAAATGACTGGGAGGTGCACGAGAGTAAAAGACAACAATAGTAAATGCTATTGAATATACAATCCTTTAGTAATAGTAATATCTAAGCAAAACATGGGTGGTGGTTTGTTGTCAGGTGCCCTTGAGTAGGTTCTGACTCATAGTGACTCTACTGCCCCACACTCACAACTGTTATGTATGAATCCATTGTTGCAACCCAAGAAAATGTGTTGCAAAATGTGTCAACACATTTTCTTGGGGAGTCTTCCTCTTTTTCACTGGCCCTCCACTTTTCCTAGCAAGATGCCCTTTTCCATGGACTGAGAATATGTCCAAAGTATGAGAGATTAAGTTTCAACATCCTTGCTTTTAAGAAGTGTTCTGACAGTACTTTTTGTAAAACAGCTTTGCTTGTTCTTCTGGCAGTCCATGGTACTTTTAATTTTTGCACCAACGCCATGACTCAAATGCTTTAACTCTTCTAAGATCTTCCTTATTCACTTTCTGATTTTCACATGCATATGAGGTGATTGAAAACACCAGGGCTTGGGTGAAGTGCATCTTAGTCGTAAAACTTACATCTTTACTCTTGAATACTCTAAAGAGGTCTTTTGCAGCAGGTTTGACTAATGCAGGATGTCTTTTGATGTCTTGACTGCTGCTTCCATGAGTGTTGAGCATTGGTACATAAATACAAAACCTGAATAGATGTGGGAAGGTAAATGAGAGTACACTCAGGAATACAAATAAGTTTGGAAGAGGATATTTCTACACATGTATTTGGATGTACAGTAAATATATCCAAAGATATTATACAGCATACATGGGGCAAAGTAATGAAAACTTCTTAACTATAAATAAACACCCTGAGGGAATGAGTCACTAGTTTGGGGGACTTAAGATCCCAGTCTCCATGGACAACTTGGTCAACCGGCATAATGTACTCCACAAAGACAATGTTCTGTATCATACTTAGATGAACAGTGACTGAGGTCTTATAAGCTGTCAGTGGCTATGTAAGATGCAACTACTGGTCACTCCTTGTGTGGAGCAAAGAAGGGTAAAGAATATCCAAGCCTCAAGGAAACAATTAGTCTAGAGAACTAATGGACCAAACCACAGCCTCCACTACCTGGAAACCAGAAGAATCAGAAGGTGTCTGGCTATCATGAGCAATTACTCTGATGAGGACCACAACAGGAACTCCTAGATGGAGAGGGAGAAAAGCAAAAGAAAAGAAAAGAAAACAAAACAAAACAAAAGACCCCACCAGATATGAAAAACATTCAAAAATAAAACCATACAGACTTGCTGGTTTAATAAAAACCATAGAGACTGGCAGAACTTCTGAGAATGTAACCCTTAGACACCCTTCAAAACTGAAATGGAACTCAACCCCAAGAATCAACTTTCAGTCAAACAATAAAGACGTCTATGAAGTGAATACTAACATCAGGAAGGAATGTACTTCTCAATACAATCAACCAAACAAGACCAAAAGGACTGCATCTGCCAAAAGGCAAATCTCAAAAAGAAGTAAAGGACAAGAAATAAGGAGGAACAGAAATGGAGAATCCAGGGAGAAAGGAGAGGAGAGTCGTCCCACTGAGGGGATGGCACCCAAGGTCACAAAACAAAATGTGCATAATGTTGATCAGAAAAATAATGTGTTCTTTAGACTTTTAGCCAAAGTACAATTTTTAAATAAATCTTTTAAATCTAAAGAAGAAAGAAAGAAAGAAAAAGCCTTAATTCTCAAAAAGAAGAGTATTTTGGAGGAAACCATTCTATTTGTACATTGAGTGAGTTCAATGGATAAACTAGGTTATGAAATTGTGGTTAGCTGTTGTCAAATTGCTTTCAACTCATAGAGACCTTGTTACAAGAGCCTCAAGCACTGCCCAGTCCTGCACTGTTCTTACAATCATTAGTATGTATGAGCCAAGTGGTATGTATCATCGCTATTTCAATCCATCTCAATGAAGATAGTTTTCTTCTTCTATGTCCCTCTACTTTACCAATCATGATATCCTTCTCCAGGGACTGGAGTATCTTCGGCAACATGTCCAAAATTCATGAAACAATGACTCACCAACCTCACTTTTAAGGAGCACTCTGGTTTGTTTCTTCTGACATATTATATGAAATATTCAATATTCTTTGCCAATACCATAATCCAAATTTGTTGCAGACCGTGTAAGACTAGTCAGAGGTTCGAGGCCCTCTAGGGCCGAGTGTAACAAATGAGGCCACTGGCAGTTAATGGCAAATTGCTTTCATATTAATATTCAGGTATATATATTAAATTAATACACTGGAGCCTTTGACAATCCACAGATAAATGTGATATTTTCCTAAAGCCGAGACT
>NW_006408878.1:1674851-1676109 GCF_000296735.1 Chrysochloris asiatica
TTTTGAACACTTTAAAGAAGTCTTTTGCAACAGATTTGCTCAATGCAATATGTAGTTTGATTTCCTGACTGCTGTTTCCATGAATGTTTAAAAATTAAATCCTTAATATTTTCTCCTTTATCATAAAATATTAATTGATTGATAAAATAGTAATTCACTTAAATGATCCCTAGTGTGACACTGTAGGATAGGCACTGGACTAGTAATCATACCAACCACTCTTGGAAACCCTACACAGTCTTGCTATGAGTCAGAACAGACTCAATAGTACTTAACAACAACCATCGGATGAATATACAAGGTGAATTGAAATTTTAAAAAATTTAAAAACCTATGCTTTATGGTTTATTGATATTCTGGACAGAGAGAGAGGAGGAAACAAATTCTAAAACTATTGTTTGGAGGAAATGAATATTACATGAAGGATTTGGATTATATTTTAAATATCAACAATAATATTAATGATCTAAGCGTTGAACATAGAGTTCCTAGGAAATTATTTTGGGCATTCACTCAGAAAAAACTAGTGTGCATTGGTTTCTATCTTTCCTAGCAACTCCTGTATTAAGAATTATTCTTGGGAAATTGTGCATTTTTAAAGATAAGCATTGGTTAAGCACCCCTGCATATACAATTTCACTCCTTTATTCAGAACAAATTTTCTAGACAAAGGTTCAAAACCCAAGTCCATCATCATTGAGGGGATTCTGACTTATAGCAACCTTATAGGGCAGAATAGATGCATGCATCCCACATGGTTCCCAATTGTCACGGAATCTGATTGCCATGTCTTTGCTCCAGCTGAGCAGTTGGTGACTTTGAACCATCAACCTTTTGTTACTGGCTTAGAGAACATAACCATTATGTCATTAGGGGTCTGGTAGCATAGTGGTTACGAATTGGGCTGTGAACCATAAGGTCAGCAGACGTTACCTATCTCTAATTAATAATCAATTACCATGCTGCTAGGGATGTCATGGAAGAGCTCTGGTAGCGTAGTGGTTACGCATTGGGCTATGAACCTCAAGGTGAGCAGTTCGAAACTACCAGCTGCTCTGCAGGAGAAAGATGAGGTTTTCTACTCCCATAAAGATTTACCGCCTTGGAAACCCTGTACAAGGTCGCTATGGGTCGGAACTGACTCGAGGGCACTTAGCAACAACAACAGTGGATGTCATGAAGTCGTGCATACTTGTAGTGACCCCATGTAGTGACTGCCTTTAGGGTTTTCTTGGCTGCAATCTTTATGGAAACAGAT
>NW_006408878.1:1676209-1682185 GCF_000296735.1 Chrysochloris asiatica
TTATTCAGAACAAATTTTCTAGACAAAGGTTCAAAACCCAAGTCCATCATCATTGAGGGGATTCTGACTTATAGCAACCTTATAGGGCAGAATAGATGCATGCATCCCACATGGTTCCCAATTGTCACGGAATCTGATTGCCATGTCTTTGCTCCAGCTGAGCAGTTGGTGACTTTGAACCATCAACCTTTTGTTACTGGCTTAGAGAACATAACCATTATGTCATTAGGGGTCTGGTAGCATAGTGGTTACGAATTGGGCTGTGAACCATAAGGTCAGCAGACGTTACCTATCTCTAATTAATAATCAATTACCATGCTGCTAGGGATGTCATGGAAGAGCTCTGGTAGCGTAGTGGTTACGCATTGGGCTATGAACCTCAAGGTGAGCAGTTCGAAACTACCAGCTGCTCTGCAGGAGAAAGATGAGGTTTTCTACTCCCATAAAGATTTACCGCCTTGGAAACCCTGTACAAGGTCGCTATGGGTCGGAACTGACTCGAGGGCACTTAGCAACAACAACAGTGGATGTCATGAAGTCGTGCATACTTGTAGTGACCCCATGTAGTGACTGCCTTTAGGGTTTTCTTGGCTGCAATCTTTATGGAAACAGATCACCAGGTCTTTCTTCCAAAGAGCTGCTGGATGGGTTCAAATAACAAACCTTTCAGTTAGCAGCCAAGAGCTTGACCATTTGTGTACCCATTCTTCTTCCAATTAGCAGAACGTCACTGCAGTGGAGTCAGTTCCTACTCCTACTGGCCCTATGGGACAGGGTAATACTGTTTCTTAGGGTTTCTGAGACTGCATATCTTTATGGGAACAAACAGCCACACCTTTGGCCCGAGGAGTAGCTGGTGGGTTTGAACCACCAACTTTGTGGTTAACAGCCCAGTGCTTAATCCACTGCACTACCAGATAGAATACATATTACCTAGATATAATCACATTTTTCAGTAGCATTCATTTTTCCAAACTAACATATCTAAAAATGTTATATAATACATGAAAGCTATAAAATATTCTAAGATATATAATAAATAATATATTTTGGATAAAGTAAATAAAAAATGAAAGCATTATTTAATACAATCCAAAATAAAATATTAATAATATTTTCCAGGGCTTCAAACCAGTTCATTGGGTTAGATCCTCTGCTGAGAATTTGCATTTCCATCCTAGATATTTACATATTAACAAATTCTAATGTATATACAGGAATCACCTGGAGATCTAGTTAAAATGTGAATTCTGATGCAATATACCTGGGGTAGAAATAGAAATTCTCAGCACGGTGTCTAACTGGACTAGAACAAGCCTATCTAAAGTCCTGTCTTTTCTCGCCTGATATAGTCATGATAAATAATTGCCTTACACTCCAACTATTTTAATCATTTACAAATTTTCTCTCTCTCTCTAAAAAACATGGCTTAAACTCCATTTTCTTAATTTAATGTATCACAATATATTCTGACTTTAGTTTGCTCTTATGGCAATCCTGCAGTGATTAAATGACTCCAAAGAAAATCTAGTTTACTGGAAATCCTTTATCCAGTACTGTTTTCCAAAAAATCTTAAACTCAGACCAAGTCCACTGCCTTTGAGTTGATTTCAATGAAGAGCCACCCTATGTTGTTGTTGTTGTTAGGTGCCGTGGAGTTGGTCCCGACTCATAGCAACCCTGTACTGGGTTTCTGAGGCTGCAAATCTTTACGGGAGCAGAAAGCCTCATCTTTCTCCCACGGAACAGCTGGTAGTTTCAAACTGCTGACCTTAAGATTCACAGCCCTATTCGTAACCACTATGCTACCAGAGCTCCTTACAGGCAACCTTATAGGATGCAGTAAAATCTCTACGGAAGAAGACTGTCATGTTTTTCCTCTAATGAGTGGCTGATGGGTTTGAACCACCAATGTTTTGGTTCCCAATCAAGTTCTTTAATCATTGTGCAACCAGGGATCCTTTAAATTAAACAAGGAGCATCCAGATGAATCTGGTTAAACCTTAATTAATCCAGATGTATCAAGAAAACTAGGCTAATAGAAGAGGATGGCAGTCATTCAATTTCTGTATATTTTATAATATTAGTGATTCATATCGCTGAATGGGGGGGGGGAAATCCCAATAATCCCATAGTAGCACTATTCACAATAGAAACGAATTATCCACTGAGAAAAAGAAATGCTATGCGCTCCATTTCAAACATTATGGCCAACAATATGCATTGCCTGGTTTCCATTTGACATCTTCACAGAATGAGTCATTAGTACTGTTTTGAACACTATGGAGTTGTATTTAACAATATTTTTGAAAACATATGGCAAACATGACTCACTTCTGATTGGATAAGTCATTTGGCCACCTTGATTGCATAAAGACCAAGGGATCAGGATCTGAAGTTACACAGTGAATATTCTTATTGATACTGCCACTTTGCCAATCCATCTTGCTGGGGGTCTTCCTCTTTTTCTCTGACCCTCCATCTTACCAAACATGATATCCTTCTCCAGTGACTGGTCCCTTCGGACAATATGTCCGAAGTATGAGAGACAAAGTTTGGCTATCCAGGCCTCCAAGGAGCACACTGGCTGCACTTCTTCCAACACAAATCTGTTCTTTTGGCAGCCCATGACACTTTCAATATTCTCCTTCAACACCATAATTCAAAAGCATTCTTCTATGGTCTTCCTTATTCACTGTCCAGCTTTCATATGCATATGATAATGCCTGGCTATGGCCTAAATTGTTAGAGAATATAAAGAAGAATGGCTTCAGGATTCTTCATGCTACAATACAAAGAGAGTAACTTTGCTTTTGTCCTACCCTTATCTCAAATCTCCAGAGGAAAGCAGGTTCCTAAGACTCTGCTCTTATTTGTCCAAAGTCAACTTCAAACTACTTTGGGAGTTGGAAATCAGGCATCTAGTACCTTGGGCATAGCATCAGAAGGGATGAGTTCCTGGAGAAGGACATCATGCTTGGAAAAGTAAAGGGTCAATGAAAAAGAGGAAGACCCCTAATAAGATGGCTTGACACAGTGACAGCAACAATGGACTCAGAATATAACAACAATTGTGAGGATGGTGCAGAACCGGGCAGTATTTTGTTCCATTGTGCGTAGGGTCATTATGAATCAGAACTGACTTGACAGCACCTAATAATCAATGAAATAAATTATATGTTCCAACTTTCAGGACTTCTGCAGGTACCAAATTACATATTAAATAGGGTAACTGTGAATCATGTATTTAAAGTAAGGGACAATACAGTTCTAAACAGAAGAGTAAAGTTTGTTTTATCATGCCTCTAATTCATTACCTCTTTCCTTAAGAAACTATGTGCTCAAACCTTTAGAACACAATAAATTCCATAAATGGATTTAGCATAACAAATGTGTGTAAGACTGGAATAGATATAGCAACTATCACAAAGGTGAGTGTAAACAGAATGTCCCAAATCAGCTTTCAAATATATTTCTCCCATCTAGTCCTAGCCAATATATTGCCAGCATCTTACAATCTTAGAGTTGCTCCCTCTTAAGGAATCATGGCAGTACCACATAGGAGTTAGGCAAAGGCCTAGTGCTGGACAAATCTCAGCATTTTTCCTTGCTTGGGGTAACTCCCGTTTCGTTTGTGCCATACAAGAGGATCTACCTTCCATCCAAGACAATGGAAAAGATTCCATCTCCATCATAAAGCACAATCTGTTCTGTGTTCCACTTAATTCTCCCTATCTAGACTTCGCCCTAACAATCAAATCTTCTCACTCTCTCATTCTTTATCCTTTATGTCTCAACTGATTCTTTTACAGCCAACAAACATATGAAGAAATGTTCACAATCATTAGCCATTTGTTGTAGTTGCTGTTAATCCGTCAAGTGGATTCCGACTCTGTATAGGGTTTCCAAGGAGCAGCTGGTGAGCTTGAACCACCGACCTTGCAGTTCAAAATGGCTTTGCAGTCTGGCACATTAGCCCACAGTGCCACACCAGTACTCCATGACTAGCTATTAGTGAGATGCAAATCAAAACAACAATGAGATATCATCTCATACCAGCAATAATAGCAAAATCAAAAAATAGAGTACAATAAATGCTGGTGAGGGTGTGGAGAGCCTGGGACCCTCCTACATAGCTGCTAGGATTGCAAAATGATCCAACCCCTCTGGAAAACAATATGATGCTTCCTCAGAAAGTTGGAAATAGAAATACCTTATGATCCATCAATTCCTCTACTTGGTATTTATCCACAAGAAATACAAACCATAACACAAGAAGATATATGCACACCAATGTTCATAGCAGCACTATTCACAATAGCAAAAAGATGGAGACAGCCTAAGTGCCCATCAATTGAAGAATGGATAAAAATAAACTTTGGTACATACACACAATGGAATATTATGCTACCTTGAAGAATAACAAGGAAACTGCAAGCCACCGCATAACATGGATGAACCGGGAGGACATTATGCTGAGTCAGTCACAAAAGGAGAAATACTGCATAGGACCATTATTGTAAAAGCTTAAGAAAAAGTACCCACACTAAAAGGGAAAAAAAATTCTTTGCTAGTTACCAGGGTGTATGGAGTGTGGTGAGGGGAGGGAAGGGAAGGTGGAGCACAGGGTAGGGAATAGACACAGTATAGTTTGGGTACTAGGAATGGGACAACACACAAGAAGGACAAGGAGAATAGAAGGACAAGGCTGATGGAAGAACAGTTAGCTAGGTTTGCATGGCTTAAATGGGACAGAGGTAAATAATGATGTACGTTCAACCTTGGAAAACATGGCTCTGACATACAGGGAATGAGGCATGGTTTGAATGGTAAAAGAGGGGAATTAATGTTAAGATGCTTGGCTGTCTTTTGAATCTTTCTTTTCCTTGCCTACTATTGTAAAATAGACACTTGAGGGAGAGAGAAAGGAATATCCAGAAACATCACCATAGAAAGCTTGTAAGTCCATCTTCAGCCTATAACTCATTGAAATATATAAAATGGGGCTAGAACTTGCACAGTAAAGGAGGCTTCCTACAGAGCCTTTGCATTGCATAAGACTGTAGGTGGAATCCTGATCCCCATCCAGAATCTTCTGAGGTGGGAAATTTCCACTTGAAAGGACAAGCAGACCAGCCTGGTTAGAAGAACAGAAGATACTTCTTGAAAGAAAGACCAGGAGGAAGGATCAGAAACAATAACAACAGTCTGATTAATTAGTACAAGCACAAGCAAGTTGTTCACCCAGGAGCCATCAAGGCTAGTGGTCGGGTCCACTCAGGGATAACCCATTTCCAAGACTGAGACTTAAGGGGACTATACATAAGCAGGCATGTGGGCCTGCTGCTGGCCACGTTGGTCACCGATAAGGGGAAGAGAAAAACAGCAATTAACTTGTGAGCTAAGTCTGACCACGTTCAATATAGACCCCTGTCAACCCGGGTTGAGACATGGTTGGCCTGCAGTATGGCAAACCCTGGGGACTCCTGGGCCCAGAGACAGGGACATGGCCACAGAGGACTAGAGTGGAGAGTGAAGCATACAGCTAATATGAAGTGAGGGGAGATGCACAAGAATATCCATACTTGCAGATAGCACCCACTTGACATTGCTTCAATGGCTGGATGATCAGAACTCAACTAGAAGAAGAAAGGAGAGTCAAAAAAAAGTAATCTTCTACAATTTGATGAACTTTACCTATACTTACGGATGTAGTAGCTCAAAAGAGGGAATGAATCTTTACAGCAAGGATCATTCCCACTCTCTTGGTACACAGGGTTGACAGGAAAGGGCAACTTAGACATTGGCTACCTAAAATGGGGGAGGGGGATGGGCTAGAAAGGCATGAAGTGACTGGCTTACATGTTTTCAAGAGGGAGCTTAGTTTCAGAGGGTGTGGGGGAAAGTAGAATCTCCACTGAGTGGTTTCCAACTTGCTTGATGGGACTGATGAAAGGAAATGGGGATAAAACTCTT
>NW_006408878.1:1682458-1683484 GCF_000296735.1 Chrysochloris asiatica
ACTCTGGACTCAGGGATAGAGAGGGCCTGTGTGCTGATGGTTTAGGGGCAGGCTTGTGGGGTGTACCCTTGGTTGTTTGATGATGCATGGAGTGGATTGTAATCGTTGCAATGAAATGAAATATGATAGAAGAAATGTAAAGCTGATGTTATCCTGTGTACACTATGACTCAATTCACAATAAAAACTTTAAAAAAGAAAAAAGGTACTTGCAATTAAGAAGTCATTGGTCTTACAAAATTCTATCATGTGAACTCTAGCATCATTTTCATCATGAAGGGCATAGTTTCCAATTACTGATACTCCTCTTTGTATCCCAATCGCCAATAATTATCAATACATCTTGACTGTGTGTTTGATCAGTTTCAGACTCAAGAAGTATTAACTGGTCCTCCTTGTTTTTATTTAGTGCCATCAAGTCGGTTCCAACCCTGTATAGGGTTTCCAAGGAGCAGCTGGTAAGCTTGAACTGCCAACCTTGCAGTTCAAAGGGCTTTATAGTCTGGCGTATTAAACCACAGCACCACACCAGTACTCCAGTCTTCACATACAGCATTGTACTTCAAAACAGGTATATTCTTTTTGATGATGAATGTGATGCCATTCCTCTTCAATTTGTCATTCCCAGCATAGTAAATCATGGGATTGTCAGATTCAAAATGACCAATACTGGGCTATTTCAGCTCACTAATTCCTAGGATATAGATGTTTATGTATTCCATTTCATTTCTGACAATTTTCCTAGATTCATACTTTGTACATTCCATATTTTTATTATAAGTGCATGTTTACAGTAGTTTCTCTTCATTTTGATTTGTGCCCCATGAGCAAATGAAGGTCCTGATGCTTTACTCCATTCTCAACATTACAGTCACCTCTACTTTGGGGAAGCTGCTTTTCCCCAGTCGTATTTTGAGTGTTTTTCAACCTGAAGGGCTCATCTTCTGGCACTGTATCTG
The DNA here is from genome assembly GCF_000296735.1 of Chrysochloris asiatica. Taxonomy (NCBI): domain Eukaryota; kingdom Metazoa; phylum Chordata; class Mammalia; order Afrosoricida; family Chrysochloridae; genus Chrysochloris; species Chrysochloris asiatica. The sequence goes on from NW_006408878.1 coordinate 1,683,417, forward strand.
ACAATATTCTGGTGTTCTTCGTCTTGTTTGAATATTCAATATTCTGGTGCTGACAGTGTTCCACTGGT
>NW_006408878.1:1684439-1690724 GCF_000296735.1 Chrysochloris asiatica
AAGGACTCAAGCATGGCAACAGTTGTGAGGTTGGCCCAGGATTGGGCAGTGTTTCATTCTGCTGTGCATAAAGTCACTATGAGTTAGCACCGATTTGATGGCACCAAACAACAACAACAATGTATCCTATGGCACTACCCCAGGACAATACTAGTGTGGCTAAATACCTTTGTGTATGTGTCCTGGTATGGCACTATAGGATAAGCACTGGACAGCTAACTGAAAGGTCAATTGTATTTCATACCTATCAGCCATTTCTTGAAACCCTGTACAGCATCACTCTGAGGCAGAACAGGGTAGATGACAATTAACAACATCAAGAACTGTGCCTAAAATTCACCATTCTGTTAGGAATCACTATGAGGTTAAGAGATGCCACTCTACTCCTTTCTTATCACAAATTGGGCCTCAGAGTAAATCTGGTACAGAATCATATTCAGTGTTAACACTTGTGAGAGAAGGATTAACAAATTAAATTTCATTATATTTGACTGCATAAGAGAGTGACTATAGATATCAAACAATGATAATGATTTATTTAAGAGCTAACATTTTCCAGTACCTTCACTGGACAAAGAACTGTATATTAATTATCTTATTTAGTCACTTTGTAACCCTCTGATGTATCATCTCTAGGTTTCAGTGAGAAGCCTAGCCTTATATACCTTACATAAAATGTCCAAATCAACCAGCCAGTTAGTGAGAGATTTGGATTCCAACACTTAGATCTTGTGTATCTAGTTTCCATATTCCCAAATCCAGTCTATTTAGTCTCTTCAGATCTGAAAATATGAAGACTACATATTCAGAACTCTACTATAATACCAGCATTTATATAATATTTATTATTTTCACAATGGGATATGTAAATTTTACTCACTACAAATGTTTCCCCTAATATGATAGAAGTGAATTATTAATCGGTGTACTGATATAGTGAAATTAATGGCAGAAAGAGGAATATCCCAGATCGCATGACTCCTTATTCTGTGCTCATTTCTATGTACATAATTCAGTAAAGAAGGCTGAGAGACTGAAGCTTATGTTTTGTAATAAGTAAAATATTTATTATAGCCACAGTTCTTGGTTTGCATATCCTCAGTCTATTTCCAGGACAGGTCTTCCTCAGTTCACAACACCCAACTTAGGTGTCACAATAAAGGGCTAGGAGAGGACAAACAATGGGTTGTGGCTAGAGTTTGGGGACTGGCATATGATCCACATGCTCCTATTCTGCAGCAGCCATAAGCAATTGTTACCAACCCAGATGGTACCATGAACTTAAATCACAGAGAAAAGATTGTGACCAAGGGATATAGCATCAGGAATGACAAATGATAATATAAATATATATATATTCAATTCTGAGCTTCTAAAAAATGTTAATAAGAAAGACTCTCTGATATTGATTGGTCCTCCCAAGTACCACCCAGTACCATTATTTGGAAGTCTTGAAACTTTTTCCAAGTCACTTATACAGAAATGTGACTAATGAGGTGTTCTGGATAGAGAAGAGTTGGGGGGGGGGAACTGATTTTTAATTATACTACCTTTATAAATATCTAACAATGCAAACAATGATAGACAGTCTATTAGATTAATCATGTGTAAAATAAATAATTGGATTAGCGATATGAAAAATGATTGATGCTGCTAAGTGGAAGAAAAATCAAAGACCTTAAAGATGTCAGAAATTAGAGCAGGAAAAAATACATTTGGGGAACTGTGAACATTACACTCATGAAATGCCATCTAGAATGCAAAACTACCTTCCTGTGCTTTAGTGGATCTGAATCCAGTTGGCATCTAGCATGTCATTGACATAGCTACCTATGCAAACATGTTCTTGCTGCTGTGAAGTGCCATAGTGTCAGTTCCAACTCAGCGACACTACATAGGGTTTCTGAGGAGTGGCTGGTGAGCTATAGGAAGCAAGAATATTGCTGTTAATCTCTCACAAGCCACTTCACATATGTGCAACTAAGAGACCTGAGATGCTTTCTAAATTCAGGTGGGATATACATACAACACTACCTTGCTTGCTGAAATTGAAAAGGACTTGCAATACTTATTAATGAAGATCAAAGACTACAACCTTCAGTGTGGATTGCACCTCAATGTAAAGAAAATGAAAATCCTAACCACTGAATCAATAAATAACATCATGATAAATAGAAAAATTATTGACATTGTTAAAGACTTCATTTTACTTGAATCCAAAATCAATGCTCATGGAAGTAGCAGGCACGATATCAAACAACTTACTGCATTCGGCAAATATATCTCAAAACACCTCTTTAAAGTGTTCGAGAGCAAAGATGTCAGTTTGAGAACTAAAGTGCATTTGACTCAAGCCATGGCATATTCAATCACCTCATATGTATGTGCAAGTTGGAAAATGAATAATGAAGGCTTTAGAAGAATTGGTGCATTTAAATTATGCTGTTGGAGAAGAATATTGAAAGTAACATGACTGCTAGAAAAACAATCAAATCTGTCTTGAAAGAAGTACAATCAGAATACTCCTTAAAGGGGAGGATGGAGAGAATTCATCTCTTGTACTTTGGGCATAGTATTAGGGGACAAGTACCCGGAGAAAGTCATCATGCTTGGAAAAATGGATGGTCAGCAAAAAAGAGGAAGACCCCCAACAAGATGGATTGACACAGTGGCAGCAGCAATGGGCTCAAGCATAACAATTGTGAGGCTGGCACAGCACCAGGCAGTATTTCATTGTGTTGTGTGTAGGGTCACCAGGAATCGGATCCTACTTGACGACACCTAACAACAACAAAAACAAGAGACCTGAATGAAGTACATTATTTTCTACATCTGTAAATAAATCTTAGTTATAATTTCAATATTTTCCCACAAAAATAATATAAATATCACGGAAAATATTAACATTATCAGAAACTCTATATTCCTTAGCCAAACAACCATATTTCCTTCCAGGCCTTGCTCACAAGTATATGTGATTTTATATGTTGTTGTTGTTGTCAGGTGCCATTGAGTCAGAACCGACTCATAGCGACCCCATGCACAGCAAAATGAAACAATGTTCAATCCTAGGTCAACCTCGCTAACGCTGCCACATTTGACGCCATCAATGATGCCACCTGGCTGATCCATCTCATTGGGGGACATGCATGACATCCTTCTCCAGCGACTGATCGCTCCTGACAATAGGTCCAAAGTATGAGAGACGAAGCTTAGCCACCCTGGCCTCCAAGGAGCACTCTGGCTACACCTCTTCCAAAACAGATCTATTGGTTCTTTTGGCATAATTATTATTAAATCATAGACAAAAATTTGTATTCTCCTCACTTCATTTAACACTATGTTTTATTTTGATAGTAAATTATTTTAGAGTAGCTAACAATTTTTCTAACAAGGGAATGATTGTGATTAGAAAGGCAATGTATATTAGTCTTGTTTTTCCTCTTTTTTTCTCTAAAAGGTATCATCAGTCCATTCTTTCCCAAAAGTTCTACTAGCTCTTCTTGTTTTCATGTAGTATCTTCAGATACTGGACATATTCCTGTTCCCCACACAATGTCTATACCAAAGACACTCATTGTAACCTTGATTAATATCCCTTTGCTTAACGACTTTACTCTTTTTAGCTTCACCATGCCATTTCAAAAATGCACACTATTAATATTTCATAAGCCCGTCATTATTCAATGTTATTTTCAGGGCTTTGAATCAGCTAATGAATTAAAACTGGAACAGAATTTTTTTAAATTGAGGTGAAGTGGAACTATAACCAGACCAGGACAAAGAACAGGTCAAAAAGGAGGAGTGGGAAAGTCAGAAGAGGCAGAGTAGACCTTTCAGGAACCTGATGTGGGAGATTAGATTGTTGCTAGGGCGGTGGAGAGTGTTCAAAGCTGTGCACTCAGCTACTATCTTTGAGCAGGGCACCATTGTTTCCAACTCTGCCAGTCAAGAGATTGGGTTGCTATGCAACACATATGGTGTCTTTGTTTTCCAAGAGAAATTAAGTTTCCAGCAAGGTGCCAACCCATTATTTTCCCTATTCCATTGACTCGTTTTCTAGCAATTATCTCTGACAATATTCTAAGTCTCTATTTTCATTGGTAATGTTCAGAAATAAGAAGTTCTCCTAAAGCCTATCGACCTTGAATGACCACACTTGCATTTGAAACAATGATTCAAGCACCATAGCAACTCACAAGGCACTACAGCACAACAAAATGGCAGACAGGTTGTGGCTATATGTACATATATAGTACTGTGGATTAATGCACTGGACTGCAAGGTCAGTTTGAACTGCAAGATCACAGTTCAAACTCACCAGCTACTCTTTGGAAACTCTATACAGGGTCTCTATGGGTCAGAACTGACTCGACAGCCCTAAAAAACAGCAACACACATAAAGAGAGTCCTGGTGTGGTACTCTGGGCTAAAGCACTGGACTGAAAGGTTGGTTTGAAACACAAGGTAGGTGCTTCAAACTAACTAACTGCTCTTTGACCCTATACATGGTCACGATGAGTTGGCATCAACTCTACAGCACTTAACAATAACAACATATTATATATATATAGTGGTAGTGTAGTGGTTACGACTCGGGCTTCTAACCTCATGGTCAGTACTTTGAAACTACCAGCAGTTCCAAACTACCAGCCGTTCCATGGGAGAAAGGTGAGGCTTTCTGTTCCCGTAAAGATTTAACAGCTTTGGAAACCCTGTACAGGGTCGCTGTGAGTCGGAACTGAATCCACGGCACATCATCACCACCACCATATATATATATATATACATATATATGGACTTCTGGTGAGGTTCTATAGGATAAACACTGGACTGCAAACCACAAGGAAGATCAGTGATTCAAACCCACCAGCTTCTCCTCAGAAACCCTATTCAAGGTCACTATGAATCAGAATCAAAGCAATGGAACTTCACAACAAATTTCTCCTCTCACAGAGAAATTACAACATGAATCATATATATCACTCCCTTTGGTGTTCTATATACTGGCTTCCCTGTCAATATCTAGGTGAGAAACAATTTCATTTATATCAAAGGGCAGTGGTAAGAATTAAATGTCAGCCATTTAAATAAGAATATAATGACTACGCTTTTTGCAAGCTAAAACTAAAAGGGTTCTTTAATATCTAAAAGAACCTAGCCTGACAAAACAATAGCTTGAGAAAGAAAAATAATTGAAGCATTGTTCTTTTGAGTTAAAGGGGCTTTTAATTGTGATTTTATCTTCATCAGTATCATAAAATTAGGTGACCAGTTTAATAAAACATCAAGCACAGTCTAAATTGTAGTACATATTCAACATTTGCTTAAAATAGAGAACTGCATTTGTTTGCTTAGACAGATATTCTGGCTCTGCTCTAACACAATGAGGAGCTCTGACAGTACAGTGGGTTATGTATTGGGCTGCTACACCCAAGATCAGTAACATGAATCCACCATGTGCTCCTTGGGAAAAAATGAGATGTTCTGTTCCCATAAAGATTTACCTTGTACAGGGTCTTCAGAAACTCTATACAAGATCGCTATGAGTCAGAACCAACTCAAAGACACACAACAGCCATCACAAATTCAACTGTCTTTGATAAACAAACCTAAGCCTGAGGTCAGTAATATAAGTTTTAGATGCCAAGATAACACGCTAAATATTACAGACATTTTTCTACTCAGCAATACTCTTCTTATTTTTCATAGCAAGTAATAAAAGTACATAGAATCTTTATTACAAAAATATTTTATCTGAGTAATTTATTGCTTTGTAAACCAAATCACTGTTCTTTTAGGAGCAAACAGATGGTTAATAAAAAAAATAAAATAGGTATATACTAACTTGATATCTTCAAGACAAACTCAATCTATCAGTAAAACCCTTACTTCCCAGCAAGGCAATACTGTGGAGTATATTAATGAAGTGAATATATGTAAATACTAGGTATTAAAATCCAATTCAATTAGGTTTATTATAGTTTCAGTCTGTGCCAAGTGATAGGGTTGTTATTGTTGGTAGTTGATGTCAAGTCCATTAGGATTCATTCAAATCCCATGTGTTACAGAATAGATCTATGCCAGAAGGTTTTGTTGGTTGTAATCATAAGGGAAGCAGATCATCAGGCCTGTTTTTCAGCAGTATCACCGAGTAAATTCAAACCTCAAGCTTTCAGCTAAAAGTCAAGTGCCAAATTTTTGTGCACATGGTTTACTATGCTGGGAATGACAAATTGAAGAGGAAAGGTGTTGCATTCATCGTCAAAAAGACCATATCCAGGT
>NW_006408878.1:1692569-1694132 GCF_000296735.1 Chrysochloris asiatica
GTGGCATCAGGATTGGAGGAAGACTCATCAACAACCTGCGCTATGCAGATGATACAACCTTGCTTTCTGAAAGTGAAGAGGATTTAAAACATTTACTGATGAAGATCAAAGAGCACAACCTTCGGTATGGATTACATCTCAATATCAAGAAACAAAAATCCTCAGGGAATATTTTTGGTTTTAGGCTTTAAGATTATCACAGGACAATAATTTCAGGGGTTCATCCAGCCTCCATGGCTCCAGAAAATCTGGAGTCTACGATCATTTTCAATTCTGTTTGTTTCTCCCCTTTTGATCAGGATTCTTCTATAGAATCTTGAATCAAGCTATTTAATAGGGGTAAGTCAGATGCCATCCAGTTCTTCAGGTCTCATAGGCCAACTAATAAAGAAACCTGCCTTGAGCATGATGTTCGTTCAAGATTATCTGGCATCAAACTGAAAAGAGCCTCACAAAAGATCAGATAAGAAACTGAGAAGTTTATGAATGGAGGAGGATCAACTCAGAAAAGGACAGTGAAATGAGTCAACCTCACTAACAGTACATGTAAAAACTGTGGAATCAATGTATGTTTTGCTGTGCATATTTTCAACAACAACAAAATAAGTGCTTTGTTTTGTTTTAAAGGAGGAGAAGTTAAAAACAAAGATGCTTATTGGCTACAATGTAAACCAGGCATTGTTCTAGGTATTGCAGGTACACTGATAGACCAACAGGTACATTTCAATAAACAAAAGACACCAACCATTTATTCACAAAAATTTAATATTTAAACAGGTAATGAGTACAATGAAGGAGTTGTATAGGGTACTATAGGAACACAAACTTAAGGCTCCAAAATAACCAAGGTCACCTCAAAACCCTGTCTCTTGTCCCTTCCCTCTGCTCCAGCATTTAGGAGCAGAGAGTCCCCCTCCTCCAACTCTTTTGTTCTCCTGCTCTAGTTATGCAGATGCCAAGAGGGAACAGACAGCCCCTCCTCCTCCCACTCTGAAATTCTTTGTTCTCTAGGAGGAGACAGACAATTCTGCACCTGTGACTCTCCTAAGTCTCCTAATTCCTTGTTGTTGTTGTTAAGTGGTATTGAGTCAGTTCAGACTCATAGTAAACTTTGTATTGAGTGTCTAAAGAGCAACTGGTGATCTTGAACTGCTGACCTTTTGATTTGAACTGACCTTGCAGTCCAGCACATTAACCACATAAAAAGACACTGGCCGTGGCCCTGGCATGGTAAAACTTCATGAACCAACTGGCTGCCACTAGACACAGCTGTGTTCTGCCCTTTGTAGGTAAATTCCTTTGTCCAGTAAACCATCTGTTATTCTCTGTTCTGTAACAAATTAATGCCTCTTGGAATGAGCTCTGGTTGTTTTTTTCAGTCTCTCAGGACCTGTGTACTCAGAAGGCTTTTCCCTTCTGGGCCTGAAATTCAGCAGGATATGATCATATACTGGTTGTTGTTACTGTTGTTACGTGCCATCAAGTTGGTATCAACTCATAGCGACCCCGTGTACAACAGAACAAAACACTGCCAGGTCCTGGGCCAACTTCACAATTGTTGCC
>NW_006408878.1:1694497-1696068 GCF_000296735.1 Chrysochloris asiatica
ATATGCATATGAGGTTATTGAAAATACCATGGCTTGGGTCAGGTGCACCTTAGTCCTCAAGCTGACATCTTTGTTCTTCAACACTTTAAAATGGTCTTCTACCACAGATTTGCCTAATGCAATACATACATCCTTTGATTTCTTGACTTTTGCTTCCATGAGTGTTGATAACTGATCCAAGAAGAATGAAGTCCTTGACAACTTCAATGTTTTCTCCATTGATAAGAATGTTTTTTACTGGTCCAGTGGTGAGGATTTTTGTTTTCTTTACATTGAGATGTAATCCATACTGAAGACTGTGCTCTTTAATCTTCATCAGTAACTATTTTAAGTCCTCTTCACTTTCAGAAAGCAAGGTTGTATCATTGCATATCTCAGGTTGTTGTTAATGAGTCTTCCTCTAATCCTGATGCCATGTTTTTCTTCATATAACTCAGTTTCTCAGATGATTTGTTCAGCATACAGGTTTAATAAGTATAGTGAAAGAATACAACCCTGTTGCACACCTTTTAACATTTTAAACCATTCAGTGTTTCCATGTTCTGTTCGAACAACTGCTTCTTGGTCCAGGTACAGATTCCTCATGAGCACAATTAAGTGTTCCAGAATACTCATACTTCGCAATGCTGTCCATAGCTTGTCATGATCCACACAATCGAAAGCCTTTGCATAGTCAATAAAGCATAGGTAAACATCTTTCTGGTATTCTCTGCTTTCGGCCAAGTTCCATCAGACATTAGCAATGATATCTTTCATTCCACATCCTCTTGTGTCATGACTTAACTAGCAGTTCAGAGCAGCCTTCACATTAATTTACTTTTCTAAGATTGGAAGTATAAAGAGAAGTTTAAAGTAAAGGGAAGGGGAAGTAGAAATATTGAGGGAGGAGGGCCCCGCCCATAAGACCTTGAGGCCTAAGTCACACACAAAGGAAACTAACAGCCTCTTCTGCTTTTGTAAATAGCTACTTATCTAGGATATACCAAAGAGAAAGTAATATGGTGGTCTCACCACTCAGCCCTATGGCATCCTATATAAAGCTAGTATGAAAGCTGTTTCGGGGAGCTCAATTTCTTTGGGACATTAGTCCATTGATGCTCCGCTGGCAATAAAGCCTCTTCCTCTAATAGCACTGGTGTTTGGGTGATTTCGTTCTCCTGTTTGGGCCTTGTCTTCCTGCACCAGCACATGTTGTTGATTAAAAGAACTACATGAGCAAAGCATCTGAGGTAAGTTGTTGTTGGTAAGAGCTGTTCTGTCGGTACCGACCTATATTTCTGAGAAGCAGCTGGTGAGTTTGAACTGCTGATTTGTGCCTCAAACAGAATTTGAAATCCAGCACATTAACCCACAGTGCTACACCAATTATTGTTGTTGTTGAGTGCCGTCGAGTCGGTTCCGACCCATAGCGACCCTGAACAGGGTTTCTGAGGCTGTAAATCTTTATGGGAGCAGAAAGTTTCATCTTTCTCCCATGGAATAGCTGGTAGTTTTGAACTGCTTAACTTGCGGTTTGCAGCCCAATTCGTAACCACTACACTATCAGAGCTCCTTGTTGTTGTTGTTGTTGT
>NW_006408878.1:1696573-1698493 GCF_000296735.1 Chrysochloris asiatica
TAAGTTAAATGTGTCAATTCTCCTAAAGTATTCCTTACTCACTGTCCAACTTTCCCATGAATATGAGGCTATCGATAATACCATGGCTTGGGTCAGGTGCACCTTATTCCTCAAACTGTGAATACTTTAAAGAGGTCTTGTGAAGCAGATTTGTCTAATGCAATATGTTATTTGATTTCTTGACTGCTGCTTCTAAAGCAAGAGAGAGTAGTAATTGTTGAAAGCATTGAATGGAAAGTCAGCGTTGCTGGAGCTGAGAAAATGAAGAAAAGGAAGGTCCAAGACTTGACTAAAAGAAAAAGAGAGAAAATGTGTAAATCTCTTAATAAAGGACCTAGAAGACCATACCCAGGAGTTATTAACAGTATTTCACTTCAGAACAATGGAAAACAATTAACAGGGTGTATGGTTAGTGATTGTTGTTAGTATGTGCCTTACAGTCGGTCCCGACTCATAGCGACCCTGTACAGGGTTTCCGAGGGTATAAATCTTTACGGGAGTAGAAACCCTCATCTTTCTCCTGCGGAGCAGCTGGTAGTTTCGAACTGCTGACCTTAAAATTCGCAGCCCATTTCGTAGTGTAGTGGTGACGAATCAGACTGCGAACCACAAGGTCAGTAGTTCGAAACTACCAGCCGTTCCACGGGAGAAAGATGAGGCTTTCTACTCCTGTAAAGATTTACACACTGGGAAACCCTGTACAGGGTCGCTATGGGTCGGAACCGACTCGATGGCACTTAACAACAACAACAATGGTTAGTGATAAAGTTAGATTGTTGTCATTGTTAAGTGCCATGGAGTTGGTTCCCACTCATAGCAACCATGTATATGGTTTCCAAGGAGCAGCTGATGGGTTTGAACTGCCAACCTTATGGTTTACAATCCAGTGCTGATCCTACAGAGCCATACCAGAAGTCCAAGGCTAGATTACTGTTGTTGTTATTAAGTGCCATTGAGTCAGTTCCAAACCATAGTGACCCATAGGGTTTCCAAAGAGTGGCTAGTGAGCTTGAAAACCTACCTTGTGATTCAAACTGACTTTGCAGTCAGGTGCATTAACTTTGAAAAGGTGATAACAACTGCAGTGTGGAGAATAGATTGAATTGGGGATGAGGAGCAGCAGAGAAAAATGCCAGGAAATGGATCAGGGCAGTTACTCCTGTGTTCAGGAAGCAGATTATGCCAGTTTAAATAGGCTGGCACTGGTGAAGGTGAGGTAAAACCATGGATTCAACATATAACTAGGAGGTAAAGCTGCTAGATTTTAGTGACAGAATGCATATATACAAGAGTGAGTAAAAAATTATCTACATTCCGGTTATATTAAAACACTCATCCACACAGCAATGGCTGATGACAACACTGAGCATGCACATGAAATGATCCCATCTAATAGATACATGGCAGTGAATTATGTGGCAAATCATTTGCAAATCAACCATGCTCTGACTATGAAATAATTCATGACAGATTTGGGTTTTGAGAAGTTTGTGTGAGGTGGGTACAGAAACAACTCACAGGGGAGCATAAACAGAAGTGTTTAGACACCCGCAAACAAAATTTAGACAGATACTTGAAAGAAGGTAAAACTTTCTTTAAAAAAATCATTACTAGTGATGAGTACAGTGAGATGCTCACTGAAGAGCTGAAGCCTAAACTTAGTATTAAACACAGATGATTGCTATCCAAGGGAGTTGTGATCTTGCATGACAATGCACATCCATACACCTCTGCCCACACTGTTGGCACTCTGCAAAAACTGCATCTTGAGGTGTTAAAGCATTTTCCCTATAGTCCTAATCTTGCTCCATTGGACTTTCACCTGTTTGGTCCCCTGAAAGCAGCCCTTCCAGGATGAAGATTCACCTTTAATGAAGAAGTGAGGACATCAGTGCTCACAGCTCAGACTGTAACATTTTT
>NW_006408878.1:1699355-1704116 GCF_000296735.1 Chrysochloris asiatica
AAGTAAGTTATCACTACAATATGCTTCTTCTATTTTACCTTTTATTGACAGTTAATTTAAAAGTAAACTAATTTTGCTATCTATATGTGTGCCAGAATATTTAAACTGCAATTAAGTAAAACTGTAATTATCTCACTTTGAAAAAGAAAAGCCAAGACTTAAAAAACAAACACACACACACACACACACACACACAAAAATATATATATATACTCTTTACTTAGAAATACATTATCCAAGCCCACTGCTGTTGACGTGATTCAAATTATAGTGACTGTCAAGGACAGAGTAGAACAGTCTCATAGAGTTCCAAGACTATAAACCTTGATAGAAGTAGACCATCACATCTTTTTCCTACAGAGCAGCTGGTGGATTTGAACTGCCAATTTTTTTGATTAACAGCTTAGCACTTTAGCCATGATGCCACCAGACTCCCTTTAGAAAGGTATTATGATTTACTTAAAATAAATATTTCTATATAACAGCATGGTAGTGCTCATATGACAATTTGGCAGGAATACTGGAGAATCTTTAGAGAAAATATAGTATGTATATTGTTGTTGTTGTTAAGTACCATTGAATCAGTTCTGACCCACATTGATCCTGTAATGGATTTCTGAGGAGTTGCTGGTGAGCTTGAAGTACCAATCTTGTGGTTCAAACTGACTTTACAGTCCAGCACCTAAACCCACAGTGCCACACCAGGATTTCTATATTACATATGCTTAATCATAACTTCTTACTTTAGTTCTTGAAAGGAAGAAGAAATAGTTAACAGCCCAAAGATGGAATCTGCAAAGTTCTTCAAATGGAGACCAGGAAAGAAAAGACACTGGATACATAAAAGGAAAATTTCCCCTTCTTTCATGGAGAACCAACTACATGATTTAAGAGGTCAAGTGCTAAATAAAAATGTGGGCTCCTTCTTCAAAGATCATAACAAAAATCAAAATCCCAAGCCCATATAAGTGGGGTCCTTTGTGAATATATGGGTTTAACATACATGAAGCTGGGCCTCCTTCAAGTCTCTCAAAATTTTTTCTCAAACTATAATATATTTAAAGTCACTTCAAGCTCAACTTTGTTTAATAATTTTAAGATTTCTCAGGCGTGATAACTAACAGTATTTGGTTACTGCTATTAGAGTTTTTAAATTAACTCTGACCATTAATTAATGTTGTCCTCTAAGAACTAACATTAGTTTAAGATCTTCGGTTTCTTGATACTCTTTTTTTTTTTTTAGTTTTATAATATGACTGTGTGTTTTGTGTGTGTTTTTAAATGTTTTATTGTGAATTATGTGATAGTTTACATGGGAGAACATTAGTTTTGCATTCATTCTATCGTATATCGTCTCATTGCTACGGTTACAATCCCCTCCATACATCATCAACCAACCAAAGGGTATACACTGCAAGCTTGCTCCTCACACCCCACAAGTATTCAGCACACAGTCCCTCTCCCTTTCTGGATCTAAAGTCCCCAGCTGCTCCATCTCTGACATCACTACTTCTCGCTCTCTGCTCTTCTCCCTTGATGGTCCTAGGGACCTCCACTCCTAGACTGGAAAGTTAATCACTCCCCTCCTTGCTATAAAACATCTACCTTTACATTTTCAACCCTCACAATCAGTCCTGATTACAATTATTCACTATTGTATCACAAGAGAGACATCTGCATTTCATTTCTTTAGCCCACCTAGACAGATTGGATACCACTCACTGGAGATTCTACCTTCCTCCAGACCCTCTGGATCTAGGTTCCCTCTTGAAAGCTTGTACACAAGTCACTTCTTGCCTTTTTAGCACCCCCCACCCCCCCAGCATCCATTTAGGGTAGCCAATGTCCAAGTTGCCCATCCCTGTCTACTCTGTGTGTGGAGGGGTGAAAATGATTCTTGCTGTAAGGATTTGTTCCCACTTTTGAGCTACTGCTTCCATAGGTGTAGGTCAAGTTCATCAAATTGTATCAGAATACTTTTTTTCCCTCTTCTTTCTTCTTCTGGTTGAGCTCTGATCATCTAGTCATTGAAGCCAGGTCAAGTGGGTGTATTTGCAAGTGTGGGTGTTCTTGTGCAGATGCCCTCTCTTCTTATCAGCTGAACGCTTCACTCTCCACTCTAGTCCTCTGTGGCTATGTCACTGACTCTGGGCCCCAGGAGTCCCCAGGTCTTGACAAACTGCTGGCCAACCAGGTCTTCACTCGGGTTCACAGAAGTCTACTGAACATTGTAGGGCTTAGCTCGCCGCTTCATTGCTGTTTTTCCCTCATTTCCCATTATCAGTGATTAGCGTGGTCACCAATCAGAGCATGTATTCCCACTGAGTCTTAAAGGTCTTGGAAGGAGGTTTGTACTGAGAGGACCCAACCACTTGCCTTGATGTTTCCTGGGCAAGCAACTTGCTTGTTCTTGTAGTAACAGTCAGGCTGCCCATGTTGTTATATATTTTTCCTGTAGGTCTTTCTTTCAAGAAGTATCTTCTGTTCTTCTAGCCACTCCAGGCTGGTCTGCTCATCCTTTCAAGTGGGAATTTCCCATCTCTGGAGATCTGGATGTGGTTCAGGCTTCCACCTATAGACTTATGTATTGCAGAGGCTCCTCAGGAAGCCTCCTTCACTGGGCACATTGTAGCCCCATTTTAGGTGTTCCAATCAGTTATAGGCAGAAGACAGACTTACAAGCTTTCTATGGTGTTGTTTCTGACTATTCCTTTCTCTCCCCCTCCAGCCTGACACTCTTTTTATTGTGTCATATAGATGATAAAAATGTGGCTAGAAGAAAATCTTTAAAGCAAGTGTGTACAAAACACTTCTTTGCCCCAAATGGATTATTATTAGTGGACTTATGGCAGAATACTACCTGAGTGAGAACAAAGTTACTAAAATTTATAAGGTAAGTTCAAAGAGGGACTGATTCTTGATGTGACATTTCAATCTGCTTCCATGGGCAGGAGAGGACATGTTCCATGACAACTTTTGAGAATGAAAGATATAAGATATCATATTTGGTAAGGTAGAGTATCAGAGAAGAAGAGAAAGACCCCCAGTGAGATGGATTGGCCAGGTGGTAACATCGATGGACTCAAGCGTGGCAACACTAGTGAGGTTGGCCCAGGATTAGACAGTGTTTTGTTCTGCTGTGCATAAGGTCGCTATGAGTCAGAACTGACTTGATGGCACCTAACAACAACAACAACTAGCTTTCAAGGAGTCCTGATGTGGCACTGTGGATAAGCACTGAACCTCAAGGTTGTTGACTCAAACCCACCTGCTGCTCCTTGGAAACCTATACAGGGTTGCTATGAGTCACACAGATTTGATGACACTTTACAACAACAACAGCCTTGCAAAGATTGTTGTTGTTGTTAGGTGTCATCATGTTGGCATTGACTCATAGCGACCCTATGTACAGCAGAACAAAATACTACCTGATCTTGGGCCAACCTCACAATTGTTGCTACATTTGAGTCCATTGTTGCTGCCACTGTACAGTCAGTCTTGCTGGGGGGTCTTCCTCTTTTTCTCCAACTCTTCACTTTACTAAACACAATATCCTTTTCCTGTGACTGGACCCTCCTGACTGTTGTCCAAGTATGAAAGACAAAGACTGGCCATCCTGGCCTCCAAGGAGCACTCTAGTTGTACTTCTTCCAGCACAGATCTATTTGTACTTTCAATATTCTCCTCCAACACCATAACTCAAATGCATCAATTCTTCTATGATCTTCCTTATTCACTATTCAACTTTTGCATGGATATGAGGTTATTGAAAATATCATGGCTTGCATGAGGCGCACCTTACTCTTCAAGCTGAAATCCATGCTCTTCAACACTAAAGGAGGTCTTGTGCAGCAGAGTTGTTCAACTTAGAGATCATCTGAAGAACAGATTTGATGTATTAAACACTAAAGACTGAAGGCCAAAAGGGTTGTCGGACGACATCAAGAATATCATACAGGAAGAAAGCAAAAGGTCATTGAGAAGATAAGAGAGAAAGAAAAGACCAAAATAGATGTCAGAATATACTCTGAAACTTGCTCTCCAGTATAGAGATGCTAAAGCAAATGGAAAAGAAAGGAAGTACAAGAGCTAAACAGAAAATTTCAAAGGTCAGCTCAAGAAGACAAAGTCAAATATTATAACAAAATGTGAAAAGATAGATGAACCCTTAATTTTCTTTCTCTTCAGTTTAACACATTTTACTCCACTAGGCAAGCAGGAGTATGATATAATAGCACCAGCTGGGGGTCCACAATCAAATATTTCAAGGGTTATCCATTCCAAGTACAGATCCTTGGCTTTGAGCCTTTCCAAACAAGTTAGTTTCTCCTTCCTTCAATCTAGTCCATTAGGAGAGCTGTCCAACAGAAAATTAGTAGCAACCTAGCTGTGTAGTGGTTACAAATCAGGCTGCGAACCTCAAGGTCGGCAGTTCGAAACTACCAGCCATTCTGCAGGAGAAAGCTGAGGCTTTCTATTCCCATAAAGATTTACAGCCTCGGAAACCCTATACAGGGTCGCTATGAGTTGGAACCGAATACATGGCATATAACAACAACAACAACAACAATAGCTGCTGTATGCCACAGTAATCCTAGTATAACTTACCCACATAAAGAAATAGCACTTGTGACCAATGAAGGCTAAGATAATCAATTAGCGATGGAAAGTCATATATAGAAACATTTTCCTTACTTCATCTTCCTGTTCAAACACAGGCAAGGTCAGGAAAGAGAATACTTTAATACAAGCATGCCTTGT
>NW_006408878.1:1704224-1718743 GCF_000296735.1 Chrysochloris asiatica
GGAAGGTTTGTGTCAGCACTGCATTGAAAAAGTCTATTGGTGTCATTTTTCCAACAGCATGCACTCACTCGTTGCTTTGTGTCACATTCTGGTAATTCTCACAACATTTCAAAACTCTTCATAATGATATTGGACACTCAATATAATTTTTATTGTTGTTGAGTGCCTTGAGCTGACTTTGAGGCTAGCAGTCCAGTGCTTATCTTATAGCTCCACACCAGGTCCCCTAATGTACTTACTTATACAAAATATAGTACACTTCAGTATGAAAAAGATCATGCATGCAATATACATTGATTAGTCATGGTTGGAATGCAAATGTTAGAAACTAAGAGGAAAGATTGGTAATAGGAAAATATGCCACTGGAAATAGAAATGATGCTATGTTTTATGAGACAGAAATTTGCAACATCAATGACTTATTCATGGAAAATAAACTTTTTTTCAATAATACTGTTGTTGTTGTTAAGTATCATCAAGTTATTTCCCACACATAGTGACCCTGTATAGGGTTTCCAAGGAGAGACTGGTGGGTTTGAACTGTTGACCATATATTTAGCATTCCAGTGTTTTCTTACTCCTTCAATAACATAAATGATAACTATACACTCATATGAAAGTTGAACAATGAATAAAGGAGACAGTAGAGGAATTAATGCATTTGAATATGGCTTTGGAGAAGAATACGAAAAGTACCATGAATGCCAGAAAAATAAATGGAAGAAGTACAACCAGAATGCTCCTTAGAAGCCAAGATGACCAGACTTCATCTCTCATATTTCAGACATATTATCAGGAGAGAACAGTCCCTGGAGAAGGACATCATGCTTGGTAAAACATTGAGTCAGCATAAAAGAGGGAGACCTCTAGTGAGATGGATTGGCACATTGGCAGCAGCAATGGACTTATGTGTAGCAATGATTATGAGGTTGGCGCCAGACAGGGAAGTGTTTCGTCCTGTTGTGTATGAGTCATAACCAACTTGATAGCACATAAAAATAACAACATACACATGTGCCTCACCAGATAGACCACACAGAAATCAAATTGAATACATCTGAGTGAAGAGATGATGAAGAAGCTCAGCTGCATCAACAAAATAAGGCTAGGAACTGACTATGGTACAGATCAACGACTCATATGTACATTCAGGCTAAAGTTGAAGAACATTAAAACAAGTCCATGAGAGCTAAAGCATGACCTTGAATGTATCTTACCTGAATTCAGAGATGATCTCAAGAACAGATTTGATACATTACATACCAAGTACCAAAGACCAAAAGAGTTGTGGGATGACATCAAGTGCACCATATTTCAAGAAAGCAAAAGGTCATTAAAAAAACAGGAGAGAAAGAAAACTTTAAAGTGAATGTCCAAAAAGACTCAGAAACTTGCTGTTGAACTTAGAGAAGCTAAAGCAACTGAAGAAATGATAAAAGAGCCGAACAGAACATTTCAAAGGACAGATAGAGAAGATAAAGTCAAGAATTATAATGAAACTTATAAAGACCTGGGTTAAAAAATCAAAAATGAAGAACATCTCTGCATTTCTCAAGCTGAAAAACCTGAAGAAAAAAATTCAAGCCTCGACTTGCAGTATTGAAAGGTCCTGTGTACAAAATACTGAATGACACAGGAATTATCAAAAGAAGATGGAAGGAATGCACACCATTGTTGTACCCAAAGGAACTAGTTGTTGTTCAACCATTTCAAGAGGTACCATATGATCAGGAACAAACTGTACTGAGGAAACAAGTCCAACTCATACTGAAGGCAATGGCAAAAATCAAGGGCCCAGGAACTGATGAAATACAAGTTGAATATTTCAACAAACTGCTATAATGTTGGAGGTACTCATGTATTTTTGCCAAAATATTTGGAAGACAGCTACCTGGCCAACCGATTGGAAGAGATCCATATTTATTCCCATTCCAAAGAAAGGTGATCTATCCGAATGTGAAAATAATAAAACAACATCATGAATATCACATGTAAGCAAAAATTTGATGAAGATATTTTTTAAATGGTTGCAGCAGTACATCAATAAGGAACTGACAGAAATTCAAGCAGATTCAGAAGAGGATGTGGGATGAGGGATATCATTGCTAATGTTAGATGAATCTTGGTTGAAAGCAGAGAATATCAGAAAGATATTTATTTGTGCTTTATTGACTATGCAAAGACAATCGACAATGAGGTTTATAACAAACTATGGACAGCATCTCAAAGAATGGATATTCCACACGAGGAACCTGTACATGGATCAAGAGGCAGTTGCTCAAACACTACAAGGTGATAATAAATGGTTTTAAATTTAAAAAGTTGAATTTCAGGTTTGTATCCTTTCACCATATTTATTCAATCTGTGTGCTGAGCAAATAATCTGAGAAGCTGAATTATATAAAGAAAAACATGGCATCAGGATTGGAGGAAGGCTCAGTAACAACCTACGATATGCAGGTGACACTCTTGATTGTTGGAAGTGAATACAACTTAAAATACTTGTTAATGAAAATCAAAGACCACAGCCTTCAGTATGGGTTGCACCTCAATGTAAAGAAAATGAAAATCCTCACCACTGGACCAATACATAACATCAAGATAGGAGAAACGATTGGATTTGTCCAAGACTTCATTTTGCTTGGATCCAAAATCAACACTCACAGAAGTAGCAGTCAAGAAATCAAATGACATGATGCACTGGACAAATCTGCTATATAAGACCTTCCTAAGCAGTTAAAGAGCAAAGATGTCAGTTTGAGGACTAATATGTGTCCGGACTCAAGCCGTAATATTTTCAATTGCCTTATATACAGTTGCAAGTTGGATAATGAATAAGGAAGACCATAAAAGATTTGAAATAGTTGAATTATGGTGCTGGTGATGAATATTAACAATACCATCAACTGCCAGAAAAATAAACAAATCTGTCTGGAATAAGTACAGTGAAAAAGTTCCTTAAAATTAAGGAAGGTGAAAGTTTGTCTCTTGTACTTTTGACAGGAGGGACCGCTCCCTAGAGGAGAACATCATGTTTGATGAAGGGGAGGATCAGTGAAAAAGAGGAAGACCCCAATGAGATGGACTGACACAGTGTCAGCAACAATGACTCAAACATAACAACAATTGTAAGGCTGGTGTAGGACAGAGCAGTGTTTCACCTTGTTGTGTAGAGATAGTGTAACTGCCTATGAGTCCTAATCAACTTGATGATACTTAAGAACAACATAGCCTAAATATAATTTTTATATTCCCTGGAAATCCAGAAAATGCTTGTGACTTGCTTTACTATAATATTCACTTGATTGTGATCTTCACTTTATTGTGATTGTTTGGATCTGAAGCTGCAATATCTCCACGATAAACAATGAACCTCCTACTCCTATTTTCATTACAAATTGCTCAGATACAACCTAGCCTCCAATAGATCAAGAGAAGTATTTTCAATTGACTATGAGAGTAAAACACAGCTGGACCTTGTTATTTGTTGTTGTTGTCAGGTGCCATCTAGTCTGAACCGACTCATAGTGACCCCATGCACAGCAGAACTAAACAATGTCTGATCCTGGGCCAACCTCACTACCACTGCCACACTTGACGCCATCAATGATGCCACCTGCCTGATCCATCTCGTTGGGGGTCTTCCTCTTTTTCTCTGACCCTCCACCTTACCCAGCATGACATCCTTCTCCAGTGACTGTTCTCTCCTGCCAATATGTCCAAAATATGAGAGATGAAGCTTAGCCATCCTGGCCTCCAAGGAGCACTCTGGCTGCACTTCTTCCAAAACAGATCTATTGGTTCTTTTGGCAGTCCATGGCACTTTCAGTATTCTCCTCCAACACCACAACTCAAAGGCATCAATTCTTCTACGATCTTCTTTATTCACTGTCCAGCTTTCACATCCATATGAGGTTATTGAAAATACCATGGCTTGGGTCAGGCACACCTTAGTCCTCAAGCTGACATCTCTGCTCTTCAACACTTTAAAAAGTTCCCGTGCAGCAGATTTGCCCAATGCAATATGTCATCTGATCTCTTGACTGCTGCTTCCACGAGTGTTGATAGTTGATCCAAGAAGAATGAAGTCCTTGACTACTTCAATCTTTTCTCTGTTGATAAGAATGTTGTTTATTGGTCCAGTGGTGAGGCTTTTTTGTTTTTCTGACATTGAGATGCAACCCATACTGAAGGCTGTGCTCTTTGATCTTCATCAGTAAATGTTTCAAGTCCTCTTCACTTTCAGCAAGCAAGGTTGTATCATCTGCATATTGCGGGTTGTTAATGAGTCTTCCTCCAATCCTGATGCCACGTTTTTCTTCATAGAACCCAGCTTCTCGTATTATTTGCTCAGCATACAGGTTGAATAAGTATGGTGAAAGAATACAACCCTGTCTCACACCTTTCCCAATTTTAAAACATTCAGTGTTCCCAAGTACAGATTCCTCATAAGTACGATTAAGTGTTCTGGAATACTCATATTTCACAATTGTGTTATTTAGAAACACAAAACTCGAATTTTATTATTTTGGAAAATGAGATAACTAGAAAAGAAGATGTGGGTTGTTTATTTTGAAGAAGTCTGTATCAAAAAGGGTGGGAATCCACTTGGAATTGGAAACATAAAAGTCTTCAAAGAGTAAACTTTCAAAATAATGTTTTTGTTCCAAAAGTAATGTACAGTAATTTCAGAAAATTTTAATAAGTAAATGGAAATCAACAATTCTTCCATGACTACTGATATTTTGATTATTTTCTTTAGTTTTTTTCCCTCCTGGTTATATAATTTACATAGTCACATAGGTGATATTTTAATATATAAGTTCAACATTATCTGTATACACACAAAGTATCTAAACTTACACATGTTAACTGTTTTCAACATGTTGTGTTGTTAGGTGCTACTGAGTTAGTTCCAACTCACAGAGAGCCGATGAACAACAGAACAAAACCCTGTTCAGTCTTGCACCATCCTCATAATCATTTCTATGCCTGAGTCATTGTTGCAGCTTCTGTGTCTGTCCGTCTTATTGAGTGAGGTCCTTGATCTTTTTCACTGGCCCTGTACTTTACCAAGTATGCTGTACTTATCATCCTCTTGTTGTTATTAAGTGTCGTTGAGTTGATTCAAAATCATAGTGACTCTGGATAGAGTTTCCAAGGAGCTGCTAGTGAGTTTGAGCTGGCAACCTTGTGGCAAGCAGTACAGCACTTCTCCTACAGTGCCACACCATGATATAATTGCAATTAAATAGTAAGAAATGACTTTTTTATTTTTAATTACTTAAGCATATTTTTCTATGTAATATTTGTACACAGTTAATAATACACTTCCACCAAGGGACTTAGGAAAAGCAATAATTGACTCCTTTCCCATTCAAGTTCATAAGGCCTGCTCTTAAGAAGCAACCACTTTTGGACTGCTTTTGCTTTTAGTTCTTGTGGTTACCTTCGTATCTCTAAAATTCTTATACAATCCTTCCTTGGTTTTCAGTTTTAGACATTATCTATTGACTTCTTGATGTGATAAATGTGAATTCAGCTGAATTACACCAGTCCCGTGCTCCCTCTTCTTCATTCCCCGAAATCATTCACTCACTATTCTTAGCTACTCTACTGATCACCACTGACAATCCAAAAAACATTTACAATGGCATACTTAAACTTCCAAACACAAAGTCACCTTTTAGTGTGATAAGAAGTATTAGTGCCTTGTCCTTGCCCACACCTATACCCCAGCCATCCTCTGATCTTCTACCTAATTGTTCTTGTTAAGTGCTGTTGAGTAGGTTCCCACCCTGTAAAGGGTTTCTGAAGAGTAGCTGGGGAGCTTGAACCACTGACCTTTCTGTGCAAACTGACCTTGCATCTCAGCTCAGTAACCCACAGTGCCACACCAGGACTCCTAATAAGTCCTGTCAACTGCACCTTTATTTTAACATTACCAATTGTAGAGATTTAAATTCACTTCTTAAATCTTGTATGACTTGCTATTGGGTTGATTATAAATGTTGAAAATTATAAACAGAGTTTTCAATATTATGACTTTGTAAAGATTACCTAAGGTGCCCTGGTGGCTCAATATTCAGCTCTTGACTGATAACAGAAAGGTTGGCAGTCTGAACTCATATGGCGTGGATTGAATTGTGTTCCCCCAATATATGTGTCAACTCGACTGAACCATAATTCTGCTTGGGGAGTTCTGTGATGATCCTACACTTAACCACATTGCCACCAGGATTTCCTTATTAGTTGAATCCTTGACATTTTTATAAATGAACCATTCTTATTTTTAAATACTGTGTATGACTTTTATTCCTCACTCAATTATACATATTCTGGTTCCAAAAGAATTTATGACATGTTGGATTTCAACCAAATTTTGACAATTCCTTTCATTATGAAAAAATGGTAAAATTTAACTATAATTATCTTTCAGTGAAAAAAAAAGATAAAATTGGTGTGTGCTGTAATACTCAATTATCTAGTGGCTTTAAGTGGGAGTTAAATGAAACCAGCAAACCAAGAAGTTTTACTCACTCATTCATGTATTTGGTATTAATATTGGATTCACAATATGCCAGACAAATAGTCTAGTGAAACAGAATGGATGGGAACATAATTATTAAAAGAGTAAGCTTAGCTCATCATATACACCAAAGATAGAATTTTAGGACTAGACAGTTTCACTGTTTATTACAATTAATGCATTATTCACATAAATTTTACCTTAATAAATAAATGAACTGACACAGGAAAAATATACTTTGAAACATCTCTCTGATGCCTAAATGCGATATAAAGGGATTTGTACTCAATTCCAAACCAGTTATTCTTCTGTTCAGGCTGTGCTTGGTTTGTGCAAGATGATGAGAAAAGGTTTTCCATGTTTCTACATAAATAAGTCCCAGTATCATTTCTGATTCTATTACAAACTGTGTAACATGGAACCTGATTTCTTTGGTTCAAATGAACTAGATAACCTCCAGTTTTCTTACTTTTCTCTCTGTTTCTTATCTCATCCTAAGAAAAGCTTCAAGAGTTTGGAATCAAACAGACTTAAAATGCTTACTGATGAAGATCAAAGACTAAAGTCTTCAGTACAGATTCACCTCAATGTAAAGAAAGCACAAATTCAATATCCAATTTTCTGGAGCTGACTGCCAGTGTTCCACAATAATTCATAATGTTTTCAGAGACTAAATTTTCAGAAGTAGTTCATCTCTCCTTCTCCTAGTTTGGCTTAGTCTGGAAGCTCAGGTGAAACCTGTCCACCATGAGTGACCCTGCTGATATTTAAAATACCTTAGGCATAGCTTCCAGAATCTCAGCAACACGCAAGTCACAACAGTACTAAGAACTGAAAGATGACTTCTGGGGTTATTAATGAGTCTTCTACAATCCTGATGCCACGTATTGTGGCATTTTATGATAAGCACTGGACTGCTAATTACAATCTCTGCATTGCAAGTCTATCAGCTGCTACTTGGAGGGTCACTGTTAGTTGGAACTGCCCTGGCGGTGGTACTTAACACACACACATACACGTACATATATGCATATGTATATACGAGTCAGGTTTCTGGCCCAAGGTCAGCAGTTTGAAACTACCAGCTGCTCCATGGAAGAAAGATGAGGCTTTCTTCTCCAGTAAATATTGATAGCCACGGAAACCCTATGCAGGGTCACTATGAGTTGGAACCGACTCCATGGCACATCACTACCACCACCATATGTATAATATGATATGATGCTGGGGTTTTTTTTGTTGTTGTTGTTAAGTGCCTTTGAGTCAGTATGACTCATAGCAACCTTATATAGGGTTTCCAAACAGCGACAGGTGAGTTTGAACTACCGACCTTGTGGTTAAAACACAAGGTAATGTATATCTGTATGTATGCATGTATATATGCATATATACATTTAAATATATATGAATACATACATATATGGGAGCACAGTGGCTCCATAGGATAAGGACGGATTGTGCACCACAAGGTCAGTGGTTAAAATTCACCAGCACTCCACTGGAGAAAGGTGAGGCTTTCTGCTACTGCAAAGATTTAAAAACCCACATAAACTGTATATAGGGTACCCATGAGTCAAAGATGACTTAGTGGAACTTAACAACAACAATAAATATATATGAGGGTTTCAATCAGTTTGTGGAGGAAATGAGTGAAAAGATAACAGAATTTTTCACAAACTTTTTGAAGCACACCTGTATAAATATCACTCTCACAGAATCTCAGAAACCCTAAACAATAGTCTCTATAAGTTGGAACTGACCTACTAGCACACATTTCATTTAATAATTCAAAGCTTATTTTGAAATAATTAATTTCCCTTTTAAAATCTATGATTTTATTTCCACCAATTGTCTGTCAGTTAGTCACATTGTTGTTGTTGTTGTTGTTAGGTGCCATCGAGTTGGTACCGACCCATAGTGGCCTTATGCACAGCAGAATGAAACACTGCCTGATCCTGGGCCAACCTCACTATTGTGGCCACGCTTGAGTCCATCAATGCTACCATTTGGCCAATCCATCTTATTGGGGTCTTACTCTTTTTCTCTGACCCTCCACCTTACCAAACATGATATCCTTCTCCAACGACTGGTCCCTCCTGACAATATGTCCAAAGTATGAGAGACGAAGTTTGACCATCCTGGCCTCCAAGGAGCACTCTGGCTGCACTTCTTCCAAAATGTATCTATTGGTTCTTTTGGCAGCCCATGGCACTTTCAATATTCTCCTCCAACACCATAACTCAAAGGCATCAATTCTTCTACGACCTTCCTTTTTCACTGTCCAGCTTTTGCATGCATATGAGGTTATTGAAAATACCATGGCTTGGGTCAGGTGCACTTTAGTCCTCAAGCTGACATCATTGCTCTTCAACACTTTAAAAAGATCTTGTGCAGCACATTTCATTTGCCTAATGGAATACGTCATTTGATTTCTTGACTGCTGCTTCTGTAAGTGTTGATGGGTGATCCAAGAAGAATGAAGTCCTTGACAACATTATAGTGTCTTATATATTGCTGTGCCAGCAGTATTTCAAATGCAAACAGGATAACCCATGATGGACAGGTTCCAGCGGAGCAACCAGAAAAAGACAGACTTAGAAGAAGAACCTGACATTCTACTTCTTAAATAAATAAAGAAAGACCAGTGAAAACCTAATGAATTGTAACAGAAAATTTTTGATACAAAGCCAGGAAAATGAGTGCTCTTGTTAGAAGGCACTCAAAATACAATTTGGGAAAAGCTGTCTTCTCAAAGTAGAGTACATCTTAATGACATGGATGCAGTAAAGCTTTTGGAACTTATATTTGCTGATAAGGCACAATTCAAAATGAGAAAAAATAGCTGCACACATCCATTAATAAACAGAATGTGGAATGTATGAAGCATGAATCAAGGAAAATCGGAAGTTGTCAAAAATTAAATGGAATGTTTGAAGATATATATAAGTAGGTCTTAGAGGTCTGAAATGGACTGGTATTGGTCATTTTGAGTCACACAATCATGTGGTCTAGTATGCTGGGAATGACAACTGAAAGAGGAAAGGAGTCATATTCATTTTTAAAAATAGCATTTAAAATTCTATCCTGAAGTACAATAGTCAGCAAAAGAAAGCTATCCACATGGCTACAAGAAAAACTAGTTAATATAACTATCATTCAAAGTTACACACCACCCACTAATGCCAAAGATGAAGAAACTGAAGATTTTTATCTTCTGCTGTCCAAAATTTACCAAACAAGCAAGCACAATGCATTGATAATTACTAATTATTCAAATATATATGTTAAAAAGAAAAAAAAAAGATCAGTAATTTGAAATTATAGCCTAGTGATAGGAACAAAACCAGAGATCACTTGCTAGAATTTAGCAAAATCCATGAATTATTCTTTGCAAATGCCTTCTTTTTTCAATAAACAGTGACTATACACTTGGACCTTGCAAAATGGAATACACCGGCAAAATCACATCAACTACATCTGTTGAAATAGAAAATAAAGAAGCTCAAGATCATCAGTCAAGACAAGGTCATGAAATTGGGAAACAGACTATTAGTGCCAGTTCAAGTTGAAATTGAGAAAAATTAAAACATTTCAACAAGAATCTATAAAAGGTCTGGGGTAAATCCCACTGGAATTTAGAAAATATACCAAGAATATAGAGTCCTGGTTCGGCACTGTGGATTAAGGCTGTGATCCCAGTCCATGGGTCAAGGAAATCTGAATGACTTTAGACAGGAGACGAGCCTTTGGGCTCAGGCTTATAGTGAAGTACAGTGCCTGTCAGATTTATCAGCAGCTCTAGAAAAGTTCTGTTGCCTGGGCAGAGAGAGGCTTTCCCTTGAGCACAGTTGAGGAGAGCCCATCCTGAGTGGAAGAACTGTACCCAGAGTATTTCTGCCTCTTAATTGTAACCTCTTAACATCCCTAATAAACTCACAACTGTGAGTATGGTGTCTGAGTTCTGTGTGGCCATTGCAATGAAGTTTTGAACCCAGCAGTGTAAAGATTCTATGATAGGAATTATTGGTCCCACATTTTTTGTTTTGTTTTGTTTTCATTTTATCATGAGGGATACATTGATAATGTTAGATGGATTCTGGCAGAAAGCAAAGAATATCAAAAAGAAGTTTACCTTTGTTTCAGTGACTATGCAAAGGCATTCAACTTTGTGGATCATAACAAATTATGGATAACAAGTTAAACAGTGGGAATTCCAAAACAGTTAATTAAGATCACATAGAGTCTGTACATAGACCAAGAGTCAGTCTTTCAGACAGAAGATTGCTTGATGAAAGTAAAAAAGACATGAAACACTTACCAATGAAAATCAGAGATTATATCACCTCAGTATAGATTACAAATTAGCATTCAGAAAATAACTGGGTTAATAAGTAACATCACAATAAATGTAGAAAAGTTTGAATTTGTCAAGAATTTTATTTTACTTGGATCCACAATAAACACCCATGGAAGTGGCATTCAGGAAATAAAATGATGTATTAGGCAAATTGGTTGAAAAAAAAAAAAAAAAAAAAAAACACTCTTTATATGTTAAAAAACAAGAGTCACTTTAAGAAATAAGGAGTCATGTAAGCCAAGATATCTTCAATGCCTAATAGGGTAAATACACTGTGGCACTGTCAGTTAATGCACTGGACTACACAGTAAGTTTGATCCACAAGGTCAGTAGTTCAAGCTCACCAGCTACTCCTCAGAAATTCTAATCAGGGTCACTATGAGTTGGAACCAACTTGATGGCATTTAACAATAACAATAGGATAAACACTGGATTATGAACCATAATGTTGGCAGTTTGAGCCTATCAGCTGCTCCATGGAAGAAAGACGAGGCTTCTGCTTCCACAGATTTACAGCCTTGGAAATCCTATACAGGGTTGCTGTGAGTTAGAAATAATTAGGCAGTACTTAACAACAACAACAAGTATGTAAAAGCTACACAAGAACAAGTAACACTAAAGAAGAATCGATGCTTTTGAATCATGGTATTGGCAAAGAGTATTAAATATAACGTGCATGGCCAGAAGAGCAGGGAGCGCAGCGGCTCCATAGGATAAGCACTGGAGTATGAACCACAAGATTGGTGTTCAAGCTCTCCAGCCACTCTGCAGGAGAAAGACGAGGCTTTCTTCTCCTGCAAAGATGTGAAGCCCTATACAGGTTTGCTATGAGTCAGAACTGACTTGAAGTCACTTAAAAACAATAAGCCACTCAATGGAGATCTTTGGTGTATATCCAAGAAAAAAACAAAACAAAACAAAAAAACAACAAAAAACCAGAGGGATTAGCAGCAAATACTGTTAAATGGTGATGCATGGATGGGATTGAAAGCATTGCAATGAAACAAAATACAATAGGATGAGTGTAAAGCTGATACTCTCCCATGTAAACCATCACTCAATCCACAATAACAACTTATGAATAAATAAACAAGCCAGAAGAGTGAATAAACCTGTCTTGGAAGGAAGGAAGAAAACAGTAATAATAAGTAACTCTCTGGAAGTGAGGACAGCAAGACTTTGTCTCAGGTACTTTGCATATGTCGTATGGAAGGACTTGTCCCTGGAGATGGATATCATGCTTGGTAAAGTAGACCCTCAATGAGATGGATTGACACAGTAGTTGCCAACAATGCATGTAAACATAGGAATAATTGTGAGAATGGCACAGGACCAGACAGTGTTTTGTTCCATTGTGCTTAGGGTTACTATGAATTTGAACTGATTTTAGATATCTAACAACAGCAATTTTATTTTATATTTTAAAGCATGATATTGGAAAAGCATCCATAGCCTTACGAAGACTACAAAGGGATCCGTGTCACATGTAAACACATACACAAAGGCTAAGATAACTTGTCTAGAGAAAACGAGAATAAATTTGGCTCCCTTTCTCATAAAGGACATTTTCAAATGTCAATAGACACACAATATTTACCTTCTATTTCCACTTAAATTTCTTCAAGACATGTCATTTTAGTTCCTTCAATGCTCTACTCAAAAGGTCTGATTATCAACTCCCTTGCCCTTTTCTCTGCCTCTTCTAAACATTCTCTAATCTAACATACTACCAGGCATGTTCCATGGAAATGCTAGTCTACAAAAAAAAAAAAAGAAAAATTAAAAGTTATTCCTTGCTCAAAAACATAAGAAGGAGATGGGAAAGCATCGAAACACTTGAAGCAGTAAAAGGAAAGAGAAGGAGCTTGGGAAAGAAGTAAAGTTAAACTGATTTTTTTTTTTTTTTTTTTTTTAATGGAACAGTTTTAGTTTTAGTGTGAGGAGAGAATTGAAGGAGTCATTGGTGAAATAAATAGACAAGAGAGCAGTGGGAAAGGGGAAGATAGGAGGCTCATAGTCCTAGAAGGAGGTCAGGGGATGAAGGTGAAATGTAAGTAGTTTTAAGTGAACGCAAACTGTTTCAGCACACTGTGGTCAGATGCTACACCCAGGCCTCACAAGGCCATCACCTCATTGGACAGTTACAATGTACATTACAGGACCTGGGAAATACTGGTCCATCATTTCTGTCCACCAAGTTATTTTTTAATCATAATTTTGTCACCTAATCCTTACAACTTTAAATTATCCACAAAGTTGATCAATAAGGCTCTTTATTTAGACTCCTCTTTAAAAATGTTAAGGAACACATAGCCAAGTGAACATGTGGTGTACTAAGAATTAATTAATTTTGAAAATATGCTTGCTCTGTAAGTATCCTACCTATACAATTTCATTAAATGATTTACCAAGATTTTCCATCACATCTATATTGGTGATAGTCCTTCAACTCCATATCTACTCTTTCCAGGAATTTTGCTGTTCTGACTCTCTTTGCATTTGAGAAGATTTTTAGTTATTTTGAAGACTTCATTTTCTCCTTAAAAATAGGTAAACATACAAGTTTCAATAAGTGACAATGCTTTTTTTAAAAACCAAATATTCATTATGCCACTAATATCTGTGTCCTTAAAGATAACATTTTTGAATTGACAATAAATGTGAACCAAATTTCACTAAACCAAGCTATATGCACTCTCTAGTCAAGATTAAAACCATAATCAGTTAAAACAATGAGAAAATGTATTAGTATGTTCAGTGAAACCAGTGAAACCCAGAAATCAATGAGACTACCTTGATTTTCCATTTGTAGAAATGGTGTGGAGAGCATGTCTCACTTCCTCCAGTTTTACCAGGACAAGGAGAACCAAACTAAAAATCAACCCAAGGCTGATTGCGATGAGGCAGAGGTTAGACGTGCTTCCACCCTCAGCCTTTCTTGATCCTATTCTGACACCAACCAACCATCCCTTCCATGACACTGTCTACTTCTCTGTTGGGTTCAATAATCCATTGCAATGACCACACAGAACTCACAAACAACACTCATGATTATAGGCTTTTTAGGGGAGTGAACAGTTTACAATTCAGGATCAGAAACAACTCAGGACACAGTAGTTCTCTGGTTAAGCATGCCTCTTCTAAGACATACTGCTGGGAAGTCTCACTCTTGACATCACTTTTATCCTCAACCTATCAGCCCCTTGACTTCAGCTCTGCTTGGATAAGCATTGCAAAACTCCTTTAGTGCTCTCAATAAATGTCCACAGAACATATGTGGCAAGTCAGCCTCCTGCTGAAAGCCACCCAACATTACTTGAATCATGGGCCTGATGCCTGCTCTTCTGTCTGTTCATGTCATTACCCCTGCAGCAACTGTTTCTCTGAACAGGGATCTTAAGGTCCAAAGGACATGGTCTACTTGTGGCTCTTCTTTCTTAATGGTCTGTGATACTCTGTTCTTAACTCTGAGATGACTCATTTTAAACCTATCAAGATGGAAAAACTAACCAATCCCATGTTAGTCCTATACACTCTATTTGCATGGCATCCTGGTGTGGCACTGTGGGTTAATGTGCCAGACTGCAAAGCCGTTTGAACTGCAAGGTTGGTGGTTCAAGCTCACCAGCTGCT